>NW_027432024.1:0-9399 GCF_044706935.1 Curcuma longa
TTAAGGCCGCCTTCTGTATCTCTTCCATGAGCGCTACCGCAACTACGGCCGAATCCGCACTTTTGGCGATGGAAGAAGATGAACAGCTCCGGCGAAGGGCAACGCCAGGAGAGGAGAAAGGTGACCGAGCAGAAGCAGGCCCGCAGGCCCGCAGGCCTTGTACTGCTCAAGCTATCTCGGCACCTGCAGCAAATCCAATCGCGTTTCCGTTGGCATCTTGTATACAAGAAACGGAAAGCAACCGCAACCGACGCCGTGAAGATTGGAGACGGAGTTGCTGGTCCGTCAGGCAAGAACCAGCGACGGCTCCGTACAACCAGCCGACAGAAGGCTATACACTAGAGTCAATAATGGAGCGTGGTGGACCCGGATTCCCTATGCATCCATGTGTGTGTGTCGGGCCGATGTGTAAGCGCCCTCTTTTACTTTTGTCGTGTCGAACAGTGTGCTTGAAAAGCACCCAAAGGTGGCCGACCATGTGCCATACTGTTCAACAGGGGTCCACTTGGATTCCTGGTTTTGTAAAACCAGTGGCGCTCACGGTTTTGAGCCCATGGTTTTGGTAAAGCTCTTGTAAGTGGCGTTGTCCCGCCACTTGTATGTGTCTTGACTTAGGGGAGAAGAAAAGAATCTCCGCATGTGACGATGGGGCCCAATGAGCACCCGGCATGTGATGATTAACCTTTCTTTCTCTATTTAAGTCTACTTGTAATGGGTTGCAAGGCAGACGAGGAATACTCGTGCCTTACTTCCCTCTTGTGTTCTAATTAAAAGAGCTAGTTTCGTTTGTCTTTCCCTCACTTGTGCCCTCTTCTCTCCAATTGTTCTCTGCCCTAGGTACCTACTCCATCCTGAGCTGAGAACTGAGAGACAATCCTTTTAATCCTGGTATCAGAGTCACTAAGATACAGCAAGTGGAATACTTGATTCAGGAATACTCGGATCGAGCTGTTCATCTTGCTGCCGTAGTTGCCACTAGGTTCAGGTTTTGAGCCCATGGTTTGGTAAAGCTCTTGTAAGTGGCGCTGTCCCACCACTTGTATGTGTCTTGACTTAGGGGAGATGAAAAGAATCTCCGCATGTGACGAAGGGGCCCAATGAGCACCGGGCATGTGATGATTAACCTTTCTTTCTCTATTTAAGTCTACTTGTAATGGGTTGCAAGGCAGAAGAGGAATACTCGTGCCTTACTTCCCTCTTGTGTTCTAATAAAAGAGCTAGTTTCGTTTGTCTTTCCCTCACTTGTGCCCCCTTCTCTCCAATTGTTCTCTGCCCTAGGTACCTACTCCATCCTGAGCTGAGAACTGAGAGACGATCCTTTTAATCCTGGTATCAGAGCTTTAAAGGAGTCTTGAGGAGGTGTGAGCTATGCAAGGCGCTATGTGAGCTGCATGTTGCTTACGAAGAAGACGTCTGTGTGCGAAGTCTACTGACCGTCGAACTCGCCAAAGGACATTAGGTGACAAAAGACGTAACCACCGTAAGACACGAGAGGCGCAACAGGGAGAAGTTGAGTCCCTGAGGTGAAGGCTACGAGAGTAGGCCTCGTGTTGTCAGGAAGTAGCCACCGCCTTTGACGTTGATGACCACATCAAGCGCAGCCCCGTTCAACTCTACCTTTCACCGAGATCATCAAGTAGGTATGGAAGGATCCTACTATTATTACTCGAATGGTGAAGAACAATTGTATGCTTTTAATTATGGGACAAGTGATTTTTATAATGAACAAGCATCTATCGAGGTCTGGAGCGACCTAGACTACGATAGGGGAAGAAGTGAGGATTACACTCCATATCCTTACGAAGGCTCATCTCCACAGCAACAAGTCTGGGGTTGTTGTGCATGTGAAGCGTCATCTTCATCTGACGAAGCACAGTCCCAGCCTGACTGTCCTTGCCAGAAGCTTCATCCACCGGATCAGACGAAGTTTCTTGGCGATCTGCATCCGAAGAAAGTCGCACCTCGTCCAACTGGGAAACGGACGATGGCAATAACTCGGTGGCCAGTGATACATCAGGTAACACTCGCTCTGGTTCCACTGACGGTACTGACTCTTGCAGGACTTCCTCTGGAACATCTTCATCTTCATGGGAGACTGCATCCACTGAGGAGTCAGAATCTTCATGGGAGACAGCCACGACCTGCTCCTGTGAAGCAGCCTCTACGACATGCCTAAGTTGTAGAACGGCTAAAGAACATCCAAGATGGGATGATGAACCGCCGGAAGATCCCGACTGTTCCCGGCAATTAAATGGATGTCCCATCCATTTATCGGAAGGTGGTGGGGGAAGTGGTAGCCTAGTGCCACTGCCGTCTTCTATATCTCTTCCACGAGCGCCACTACGCAACTACGGCCGAATCGTACTTTTGGCGATGGAAGAAGATGAACAGCTCCGGCGAAGGGTGACGCCAGGAGAGGAGAAAGGTGACCGAGTAGAAGTAGGCCCGCAGGCCTTGTACTGCTCAAGCCATCTCGGCACCTGCAACAAATCCAATCGCGGCCTAGAAAGCAAACCGGCCCGGATCAAACCTGAACCTAAAAGGCCGAGGAGACGGCTTTTCCGTTGGCATCCTGTATACAAGAAACCGAAAGCAACCGCGACAGACGCCGTGAAGATTGGAGACGAAGTTGCTGGTCCGTCAGGCAAGAACCAACGACGGCTCCGTACAGCCAGTCGACAGAAGGTTGTACACTAGAGTCAATAATAGAGCGTGGTGGACCCAGATTCCCTACGCATCCATGTGTGTGTGTTGGGCCGATGTGTAAGTGCCCTCTTTTACTTTTGTCGTGTCGAACAATGTGCCTGAAAAGCACCCAAAGGTGGCCGACCATGTGCCATATTGTTCAACAGGGGTCCACTTGGATTCCTGGTTTTGTAAAACCAGTGACGCTCACGGTTTTGAGCCCATGGTTTTGGTAAAGCTCTTGTAAGTGGTGTTGTCCCGCCACTTGTATGTGTCTTGACTTAGGGGAGAAGAAAAGAATCTCTGCATGTGACGATGGGGCCCAATGAGCACCCGGCATGTGATGATTAACTTTTCTTTCTCTATTTAAGTCTACTTGTAATGGGTTGCAAGGCAGATGAGGAATACTCGTGCCTTACTTCCCTCTTGTGTTCTAATAAAAGAGCTTGTTTCGTTTGTCTTTCCCTCACTTGTGCTCCCTTCTTTCCAATTGTTCTCTGCCCTAGGTACCTACTCCATCCTGAGCTGAGAACTGAGAGACGATCCTTTAGCAATTGAAACTATTGTAATATTTGGATCATCATTATCAACTTCAAATTACAGAAGAAGCTAATGACTTTTTATCTAGCTGTGCAGTTAAATAAACCAATATCATGCTCATGATCATTTCTTTCATTTTGAAGAGAAGAATCATTCTTTTGATTGTATTCAAACACTTAAATAAATATATAATCTGTCTTCAAAATTATACTCATAACACCATGACCAAATCAAGTAGGTATTAGCTTCGTGAACATTTCATTTCGAAAAAATGCTAGCAACTCATGAATTTAGCATTTTCATGGCATTTCACATTTGATCTGTGCAGACCTGAATGTTTATATGCATGTACTCCTTCATTTCTTCTTTAATTGGTTCCTATTGAAAGTTTGAAACTTTTCTTATCAGGTTATTAATCCTGTAAATTGTGCAAGGAGAGGCTGGATAAATGTGGAAATGGAGGTCATAGCCTGTGAATCATGTGGAGCACGGCTCCTATTCCCAACTCCTTCGTCATGGTCATTGCAACAAGGTGTGCTAAATATATTATACATTTCAAAGATTTAGAGATGTAGATATAAATATGTTGCGCATATGGTATTGTGATTAAACTGAACAAGGTTACACAACGTCAATGTTTTAGTTTTTCCATTAGATAATGTCAAAATAATGGAATTAAGAGTTTGGATTTTGGCTTTATTAGTTTTTGGTTTGAGAAAATTAGGGTTTTTGTCATATACATGTTGTTTGGTTGTTGCATATATGGTGAGTCTTGTGGACCACTACTGTTGAAATTTCATACTTACTAGACATGACTTTGTGTATCATTGTCAATATTCTTCTCTTATTTTTTTCCTATTCATTTCCTGGTGTATGAAATATATGTTATTGTAGTTGAAAAGGCTGCTGCTGTATTCAGCTTGGAGCTTAATAACAGGCATAAGCTTTTATGTCCTTGGATTGACAATGCATGTGATGAAACACTATCTCTGTTTCCTCCAACACCTCCACAAAGTTTGATAGAGAGTTACAATATGCGTTCTTGTGCACTCCTGAAGCTCTCAGCGCTTCCTCTGATTTCATCCTCAGCCATTGATTACATGAAGATGAAAAATCCCCAATTAGAGAATTTTCTTTCAGAGCCACCACACTATCCAATTAACTTCAGCAAAAGTCTTAAGATTGTTGATGGTTCAGTATGCAAGGATATGGATAGTGGTTTGGGAACTGCTGCACATGATTTGTTTTACCAGGTTTGTTTCTTTACACGATTACAGAAATTTCTCCAAATAAGAATAGCTTGTTATGAGTAGATATATTTCAAACATATATTAATTAGTACAAATGGTTGTACTAATAGGAACATGAGGTTTATTTTCGCTCTTTTAATTGGCTATTCTACTACTGCCAATGGTGGTTGGCAGAATAGTTGCCAAACTAAGTTTTGATATCGCTCATTGCTACAATATATGAAATAGATAGCATTAACAACCATATTTACAATTGGAATATAGCATGTAAGTGATATCTTTTAGAAAGGAATATTTTGCAATAAAATTTCATAGATTGAAAGAAAATGTGAAGGATAAGGAAATCAAAAGGAGTATAGAGTTAGCTAAAATAAGTAGTTGAAATGAACTGGAGCTTTTATAGTCTTGTGTGACCATTATATGTTCCTTATGCTCTAAGGGGAATTTCACAAGGCTATGATATTATCTACCATACTTTATGAATCAAAGTATTGGGTTGTTAGCAAACATCGGATACAAAAAGTTAGTGTAACAAAGATAAAATGGCTAAAATGGATGTCTGAAATTACTCAGACAGATAAAGTGAAAAGGCAAAGTTGAAATCCTTATCTGTGTTAGGTTTTTTGTCATCGACCTAAATCTGTTTTTTGTACCATAATGTGCCAATTCTGGTATAGTCCTGCCTGTTGTCATGACCTTTGGTTTATTCCACATATTAGAAAGGGCCCCCCCTCCACCATTGCTAGAATACAAGATCCACAACATCAACGACAAGTATAACACGAGTTAAACAAGTATCAAGCATCTATAAAGCAAATAAACAATCTTTATTCACTTTTTAAAATATAACAAAACACAAGCCAAAGTGTAAGAAAGAATATTTTGTATAGGAAAAGAAAATGCTATAAGTGGAAGGAACTTTTTCATAAAAGAATCATATCAGGATATATAAGCATAAAATGCAGAATGGAAAGAAGGTAAGCATAATCAATTATTCGATAAAACTAGTTTTCAATCACATCTATAGTATCTGTTAGCAACTCTTAAGCTTTTTAACACTTGTTAATGACCACACATGTACATACTTCCATGTTTATTTACATCATTTTTTTATTAAATAGATCCAATAAGAAGTGAATTATTAGAGCCTTGGCTATAGAGTATAGTAGGTACCATCTGATACTTGGGTTGAAGCCCTCACCAGTGATAGATAGCAATATAGTGACACATACACAAATGATTGTGTGCAACACGTGATGTAGGCTAAATCCACATAGCCCAATTGTGGGCTGAAGCCTTCATCATATGGTTAGGCTTGAAGGGTTCATTTATTAATCTTTTGTATCACCATTTATCAGTGACTTGATCACTTGGTGTGGGTATCCTAAGTTGAAAAAGCTAGGGAAAGAAAATTTGGGTTGGTAAAAGGGTGGGATTATAGATATTTTTTATTGTTTATTTATGAGTAAAAATTGAGTGTCAAAAATTTCTACTAAGAAATTAAATGCCTTAAAATATGTCAAAATTTATTCTACCAAAATGGGCAGAAAACTAATTAATTCCTAATAATCCAATTTATGGGCCTTCCGTCTCCACTATATTCATTAATTAATACGATGTTTTCTTTCCATTATAGGGGGCGGTCTCAGTGAGACCAATTGAATTGGATGAGTGGGTTGGATCTAGAAGTTGGTTTGGGAAGCCTGGTGATCTGGCCAAGTCAGTGGAACCATATAGGTTGGTCAATCCAGTCAGGCCAAGCATGTCAGGTGTTCCATTCAAGCGGGGTGGGCTAGGCTGCCGGTTGAGTTAGACGGTTTGATCAGACCAGGCAAGCTGGCAGGCTGATCAAGCTGATTGTGTAAGGTAGTGTGCTTGGGTTGGCCAATTTGTGCAAGACAGCTAATTTGGGTTCTGCAAGGAAAATGAGTCAAACAAATTATTTATTTAAAGTTATTTACCATTGTGAAAACTATTTGTGTTCTTTATAACATTCCTTTCAACCGAATATAAGAATTACTTTTTGTGCATTCCAATCCATGAACCAAACTATAGAAAACTTATTCTTTATTTCTTTCTTACTTACTTTACTCTGTAGGAAACTATGTTATTCCTTAGCTATTCTATTTCGTGAACCAAAGACACCATTGGGATTATCACATTCACATGCAGTTCCACTTTTTAGCTTACAAATTAATTAGAAATTTCACATTTTATACTGTAGTTGGAATAAATTGAGCAGTGTATTAGTAGATGACACTTTGACATATGTTTTAGCATATTGAAGCATGTGATGTTTTAGTATATTTAACCATGTGAAAATAGAAATGAAGCCACTGTCTGGCATGGAAGAAGCTAAAGCAATATAAAGGATAACTACAATAAATGAGATAATTAGTGCATCATGAATTCAATTAAAACTTTTCCATCTATGTGTGGCATATCCCACTTGAGCATGCATACAAAAATTGCAGAACAATGTTCATGCCGAGTCTGTTCACAGCTTGTTAATAAACATTTGACAAGTCAAGATTATTTATGCCGGTATCTAGCTTATTTATTAACCTAGCCTTTGAAAGTGTTGAAGTTTGCTTGTTTATTATTCCAAATGAACGAGTTTAGTACCTAGTTTATTTATGAATGTTTAGTTCATTTTTAGTCAGACTTGTTCAATAGTTCTTCATTGGCAGATTAAAATGTATATATAAATACAGGTATGGAAAATTATCTGCTTGTGTGGTTGGGAACCTAGGCTTCTTCCCTATGTTGTTGACTGTCAAGACCTATCCAATCCATTGGCACAAAGTGCACCTACCCCCAAGTCATCACTACAGTTGCACACTGAACAGAAAGATGGCTTAGTGATTTATTCAAGGGAAATTGAGTCAACTGAATCAGCTACGCTGGATGTTGCTCAGGATTCTTATGATCCAGCATCATCTGTCTTAGAATGCAAATTTTGTGGCGCTTGTGTGGCATTATGGGCTTTTGAAACTGTGCAACGACCTCTAGAACTTTACACCTTACTTGCAGATTCCAGTGACCAAAATGAGTCAATCACTTCTATTGTGATAACTTCTAAAGCAGAGACTTCAGGAACAATCAATTCAAACTTGGGGACTTTTGATACTAGTAGAGGTTCCCATACTCTGAATGATGGTTCGGGATTGAAAGAAAGGTCATTGGGCTTGAATTTGACAATTGCTGGTGGTCCTCCACCAGCTAACAAAATTTCCAACCACGTGTTTCTTTTCCCATTATCAGCAGACATTTAAGAACCAAATTCATATCTAGCAAACATGAAAAGTCATTCAGGGAGCAACCGAATAGTGAGTTCTTGCGGGTAGAAGATTTTCCATCATGGTCTGAGAATGAGATGACTGAGGACCTCATTGTGCCAGATGGTCCAGGATTGTTAAAGCGTAAACGAAATGAAAATGAAAATTTGAGCGGAAGCAACGAGGATAATGCTATAATCAGTTTTAAAGGAGAGATAGCTGGTGCAAGCACTAGTAATGGTGCGAATAACTCTGCAAATGAGGAAGGTGTTATTGATGATGGTAATCTTAAAAATCAAGTGGGCATTCAGAATGTGTTAGAGGTTTCTCAAGGCAATAAAGAAGATATTGTGGATAGAGAGGCATCTCATAAAAAATTGGAGATTGCTGGGGAATCTGCAAGCACAAAGGCTGTTGACACCCAAAATTGTTCTGAGATTGAATTGGTGGAAGAACAAGATAATGTCACAAAGTTTAACAATGATATTTTAACATCAGAATCAATGCCTCACAATTTAGTACCAAACAGTGGTGACTTAACTGCATCTGCTTCAGCTATTGATGCTGCTTTAGCAAGTGCTTGCGCAAATATTGGAAATGGTGAAAAGAATTTTATGCTTAAAACAAAGATGAATAACCAAAGCATTAACATGTCGGATTTGGTGGAATTAAAAAAAAATGATGATGCAAAGGACAAATTTGGTAAGATTCTTAAATTACAATATTTTTGTATTCTTTTTTCTATACATAGTGTTGAAGTTTGATATTTTGTCAACCTATACCTAATTATTTCTTTTGAAAAGCTTGTTCACTTTTTTTTCCCACTCTTCTAAACACAATTATAAAGTTCCCTCCTGTGTGCTTCAGGAAAGAGATCAATTGGAATACAGTATTATCAGGCCAACCAGTTTGATCCAATCAGGCAGCACCGGCCCTATTGCCCCTGCGTGGCTCCAGAGGATGGTGAAGCTATGCCTGGGTGGAGACTGACACTTGCAGCGTTAGTTCTGCGCGAGAAGGAACTGTCAACTTCAAGGGATGAGAGCTCATCGACTTGGCTTGATGATGTACAGAGATTGAGAATGTTTTACAGCTACTACATTGTGTTCACTATTTGTAGTTTCTGAAGACAACTAACTAAATATTCATGATACTCTTACATTTTGCAGGTGGATGATCCTGTTGTTTCTGTGCGGAAACTATTCATGTCTCCCCGCCCAAAGAGACCAAAGGGTGCTCATTGATAACAAAAGAAGGATGCTCATTAGCGTATAGACCCGTTAGTCGATAGGTGCATTAAGCTTGATACTTCGAATTCTATCTGGTTATGTTGTGCTGTGGCCACCTCTTCCAGTATCATTTGGTTATGTGGAGTCTGTGTCATATATGTAATATCTTTTTCGGTACTTGATCTCCAAAGATGCGAGAAACCTTGAATGAGTTGGTCAATTCCTGGGATGATAAACCATTAGATGGTGAATAGCAATGCGGGTTCTGCATTGCCATGTTCTTTATGTGCGAGCAAATACTGAGAGTATGGTCAAGCTCTTTTGCACCACAATAGTGTTTGTTACCAGTCAACAATGGCCACCTTGGTTGCTAAGGAATGAGAACTCACTATAGATCTTGGAGCTAAATTATCAGTT
>NW_027432025.1:0-5762 GCF_044706935.1 Curcuma longa
TTCATAAAGGAGAATCATCCGCGGGGGCCCCCAAATAAGTAAGTTGCAGTTCTTCCTAAAGGAGAATCATCTGGGGCTGCTAAATGCCACGATTGCAACCTTCCTTTAGTCTTAGGGGTGCTGTTACTAAGTACATATTGGATGCTACTGTTGCTATTGAGTACACTAGTCCTGCTGCTAGGGCTCCTAGGTAGGGGTGCTTCCTTAGTTGCAGCTGTTGTTGCTTTTGAGTAAAGGATTTAATACTTAGTATAGGCTTTTTAGTTTAGGCATTAGCTCCCCTCGGATTTCGGGCACAAGAAAAAGCATACTAGGGGCTTCGGCTGTTGAAGTTGATACGGGGGTACGCGGCTGTTGAGGGGGCTTCGGCTGTTGAAGTTGATACGGGCGTCCTCGGCTTTGGAAGGCTGTTTTGGAGTTGGTTGTAATTATACGGGCACAAGAAAGCATTCCTTAGGGCTTTTGAGTCAGCACCTAGGGCTTCGGATGTTGAGGAAGCACCTTCGCCTTTTGAGTTGGTTGCTCTCGGCTTTGGAGTTGAGTTGCCATAGGGTGCGAGCAATATGTCAATAAGTAAAAAACTTTAGAAAGGAGGAAAGACTTACATGCATGAGCATCAATACACCTGGCACTTGATACACTTGTTCATGTTGAAAAAACAGATAAAGGAGAATCAGCCGCTCCTTGAAAAAGGTGGGGCTAAAGTAGAGAAATTTGTTCCCGAAAAAGGAGTAGGGCCCTGTATATATATTTGTAGCAAAAGGAGAATCATCCGAGGGCGCTGGGGCAGTTGGTCATAATCCTCCGGGGCTGCTTCAACAGTTGCAAAAATAGAATCAGTTGGGGCTGCTAAAGTAGATCAATTAGGTGCTGCATACGTTCCTTGAGGTGATGCATCCGTTCCTTGAGGTGATGCATCTGTTGCTCTTGTGCTTGAAAAGGAGAGAAATTAGGGGCAGCAAAAGTAGAATCAGCTGGGGCTGCAAAAGTAGCTAGGGATGCTGCTAGTAAAGTGACTGTTGCTAGGGCTGGGGCTGCTAAAGTCGATCCTGCTTTTCCTAGGGATGCAGCTGGGGCAGTTGATACTAAAGGAGAAGACTCAGTTGAGGCTCTCCTAGTTCCTAAAGTATAAGACTCACTTGCGGCTAAAGTAGAATACCTAGGGGATGCAAAAGTTCCTACTAAAGTATAAGACTCACTTGCGGCTGGGGCAGTTGATACTGTAGACTCAGTTGCCGATGGGGCAGTTGCTACTGTAGACTCAGTTGCCGATGGGGCAGTTGCCACTGTAGACTCAGTTGCCGATGGGGCTAAAGGAGACTCAGTTGCCGCTGGTGCTGTTGGTCATAAAGTAGAGGAAATTAGGTACTGAAGTTCCTAAAGGAGAAGAATCCGCTCCCGCTAAAGTATACCCATTAGGTGATGCATCTGTTGCTTGAAAAGGATATCCATTAGGGGCAAGTATAATCATCTGCTCCCCTTTATACAAAGTAGCTAAACTATAGAATCCTACGTTGGTGCTCGTGCAGTTGGTGACAAAGGAGAATCCACTGGGGATGCTGGTGCAGCTGGGGCAGTTGGTGACAAACTATAATCTTATGTTGATGCAAAAGTCGTTCCTAAAGTAGAGGAATCCTACGTTGACGCAAAAGTCGTTCCTAATGAACACTAGAATCAGCTGGGGCTGCCTCAGAATCCTATGGGGCTGCTTCAACAGTTCCTAAAGTATAGGAATCCTCTGTTGCTGCTTCAGAATCCTACGTTGACGCAAAAGTCGTTCCTAAACCTAAAGTAGAATCCTATAGTGATGCAAAAGGAGATAAAGGAGACACTCAGTTGCGGCTAAAGTCGAGGCAAGCCCAGGGATGCTGCTGGTGCAGTTGCTCCTCAAGTAGAATCATCAGTTGAGGCTCTCCTAGTTCCGACAAAGGCTTTTGAACCTATCACTACTTCATAATCAGGCCCTACTTTATAAAATCTGGAGAAGTTGTTCCTAAAATAGAATCCTCTGTTCCTCCTAAACCTAAAGTAGAATCATCAGGTAGGGCTTTCGTTCCTAAAGTAGAATGCTTCCTTAGTTGCTATTGCTGCTGCTGTTTTAGTTACTAGGGCAGCTGCTGCTGAGTTCATCAGTATTCAGTAATATCTTGTAGTGCTTTAGAGTTGCTACTTTAGTTGCTCGGATAGTTGCTTACGTTGGTGCTGCTTTAGTAGATGCTGATTATGATGCTCACGTAGTACTCACTTCGGCAATTAATTACTGAGCGCAACTAATACATAAGTCATCAATTGGAAAGACTTCCATCATCATGAACAGACTTAACACTTGAAGCTCTTTTAGTCGCTAAAAACTACTACTTAAAAGAGAGGAGCTCCTGTTGCTAAAGTATAGCTACTAGGTAAAAGAGGGCTACGGAGGCTTGACTCCTGTTGCTACTGACGCTGTTGAGTAATCCCATAGGAGAGGGCTCCGTTAGAGTTCCTAGTGATGCGACTCTTAGAGTGACTAGGGCTACCACTGTTGCTGTTACAGTTACCAGGGCTGCTCCTAGGGTTGCTACTCTTGCTGCTCGAGTTCCTACGGCTGCGGCTATTGCAGCAGTTACTGGTACACTACTGTTTTATAGTTCCTACTGTTGCTCTGCCTTGGGAGTTGCTACAGGAAAGGCTTTCGCAGCTGGCAATAGAGCGGGCACTTCAGACTCCGGTACTGCACTTGGAGTTACTAGTCTGCCTTTGGAGTTACTTCGTGATAGCTGCTTTGGAGATGGCACTTCGGGCTCTTTTGATGCTTTTGGGGCTTTGAAACCTCTAACTTCAGAATCCTTTGGGGCTTGAAAAGTAGTTCCTAAAGTAGACTCCTTTGGGGCTTTCCAAGTAGTTCCTACTGTATCATCTTCTGGTGCTTGAAAAAGTATAGAAATTCGGTACTGCAAAAGTCTCATCATCTGCTCCTGCAAAAGGAGTAGGGCCCTTACTATAATTTGTAGCTAAAGTAGAACCCTATGGGGCTGCTGGGGAAGTTGGGCATAAAGTAGGAATCCTCCCTTGCCTTGCTGCTTCAACAGTAACAGTAGAATACTCCAGGGCTGCATCTGTTGCTTCAAAGGTAGAGAAAGTAGGGGATGCATACGTTCCTTGAAAAGGAGATCAATTAGGTGCAGCATCTGTTGCTTGAAAAGCTAAAGTATCATCATCTGCTCCTTGAAATGGGGCTATAGAGAAATTAGGTACTAAGGAGAGAAAGTATCATCTTCTGTTTATGCAAAAGTTTAAAGTAGAGAATCCTACGTTGAGGCAAAAGTAGTTCCTAAAGGATAATCTTCTGGTGCTTGAAAAGTAGATCAACTAGAATCAGCTGTTGATGCAAAAGGAGATAAGTACTCCTTCCTTACGCTTGTGACTTGATAGACTTCCCCACGAAGTGGGTGAGTGGGGTAACCCTTGTGTTCTGCCCCGAGTGGTTAGTGGGGTAACCCTTGTGTAGCTAAGGGTGTTCCTGTAGCTGAGGGCTGGTCCTGATAGAGGAAGGGTTTTGGGGTGTAGGTTTCAGGATATCAGGATAGAGGGATTTCTCTATAGTTCCGTAGACTCAGTTGGGGCAGTTGCTCCTAAAGTAGAATCATCAGTTGGGGATTTAAAAGTAGATAAATTAGGGGCTTTTGAACTTCTCACTTCAGAATCTTCTGGTGCTTGAAAAGTACTTGAAAAAAGTAGAATCAGTTGGGGCTGGGGCAGTTCCTAGTGTTCCTGGGTCTTCGGATGTAGCAGTTGGGGCTAGTGTTGCTGTTTACCAGTTGCTTGCTGTTGACGAGTTGCTCCTTTAGTTGCTGGTGCAGTTGCTTCTGGTGATGCTTTTGCAGTTGCTTCCTTAGTTGCAAAAGTAGATCCTGCTTTTAAGCCGAGGGATGCAGCTGATGAGTTCAAGTATTTAGAATCTATCAAGTAGTTAGTAATCCACAGACTCTGGAGCTAGCACGGCAGACTACAGAGAGGCTAGCACTGAGGCTAGTGAGGACACTGGCGCTACTAGGGATGCGGACACTGAGGACACTGGCGCTAGTACTGCTACAGATAGAGGACAGGTACAGTAGAGAAAGCTAGGGAAAACCGTTCCTTCTGTTTTAACTCCGGACAAAGAGGAGCTATTAGGGGGTTTGAGTTCGGGGATACCCTCCTTGGGTTGAAACTCTGAGGACAATCGAGAGAGGAAATTGGTACAACTGATAAAGGGAGGAAATTATCACTTAGCCGCCTAGGGAAATTCTCAATTAATTGAAGTCCCCATACTTATAAGTTCGCGCGCTAAACTAAAACGGCGTTTTGAGAGGTCCTAAGGCAGATTATTACCAGTATAGTTGCGTGCCCTCCTTAGTAAGTTCTTTGAGGGCCATTCACTCTACGGGTAAAAGTAGATAAATTAGGTGCTTGAAAAGTTGTTCCTAAAGTAGATCAAGTCGGGGCTTTTGAACCTAGCACTTCAGAATCAGGCCCTAACTTTATAAAATCTGCTAAAGTAGTTCCTAAAGGATAATCTTCTGTTGATGCAAAAGTAGTTCCTCAAGTTGCTTTTGCAGTTGGGGCTAAAGTAGAACTACCCTCCTTGGGGCTAGTGCTCCTAAAGTAGATCAATCAGTTGATGCTCTCCTAGTTCATACAAAGGCTTTTGAAAAACCTATCACTTCATAATCTGTTGGGGCTGGTGCTTTTGCAGTTGCTAGTGTTGCTACTAGTGTTGCTGCTGGTACTGAGTACAGTAGGGACTCTGGTGCTGCTGTTGCAGTTGACTTGACAAAGTAGAATCCCATAGGGCTGCTTCAACAGTAGCAAAAGGAGAATCTTCTGGTGCTTGAAAAGTAGATCCATTAGGTGCTGCTGCAGTATATCCATTAGGGGCAGCAAAAGTAGAAGAATATGTTCCCCTTTACAAAGTACATCAATTAGAATCATCCGCTACTTGAAAAGTAGTTGGGGCTAAAGTAGAATCAGGTGGGGCTGCATGGGGCTAAAGTCGATCCTGCTTTTATAAGCCTAGGGATGCTGGTGCAGTTGCTCCTACTGTATAAGACTCCCTTGATGCAAAAGTTCTTCCTCAAGTATAGGAATCCTCTGTTGATGCAAAAGTTGCTCCTCAAGTAGAAGACTCACTTGGGGATGGGGAAGTTGGTCATAAAGGAGAATCCTCTGGGGCTGCTTCAACAGTTGCAGTAGAAGAATCCGTTCCTCCAAAAGTATACCCATTAGGGCCCTGTATATATATTTGTAGCAAAAGGAGAATCATCCGTTGCTTTCCAAGTAGAGAAATTAGGTGCTGCATCTGTTGCTTCAAAAGTAGATAAAGGAAAGAGGCTTTTGAACCTCTCACTTCAGAATCATCTGGTGCTGGGGCAGTTGGTGACAAAGTAGACTCCCCTGGGGATGAGTTCCTAGTGTTTCTAGGTCTTCGACTGGGGCAGTTGGGGCTAGTGTGTTTACGAGGTGCTCCTTTCCTTTAGTTGCGGGGGCAGTTGCTTCCTTAGTTTCTGCTACTGTTGCTTCCTTAGTTGCAAAAGTCGATGCTGCTTTTCCTAGGGATGCAGCTGATGAGTTCAAGTATAAGAGAGCGATGAGCTTAGCAAGTCTAGCTCTGGAAAGCCTACTCACAGTAAGGAGGAGCGACCCAGCCCTCTGTGGAGACCTTTAGGTGTATAATCTATCAAGTACTTAGTAATACACAGACTCTTTAGCTAGCACTGATGCCTTTGCAGCTGGCACGTCAGAAT
>NW_027432026.1:0-3664 GCF_044706935.1 Curcuma longa
CACTACTAGAAAAATGTTAATAGACATTGCGGAAAACGCGTTGTCTTTGTGGGTTAAAAAGCGTTGTAATAGGCCCTGTTGTAAAAGGGGTCCCTCAACGACAACGCTTTTTAAGCGTTGTCTTTGTTAACATCGACAACACCTTCGCAACGCAGAAAAAGCGTTGTAAATATTACAACGTTTTTTGCGACACTTTAAAAACGTTGTTTTTAATAGGTATGACAACACATTTTGCAACGGTTAAAAAGCGTTGTAATTTTGTTACAAATTGCTTGGGTTTTGCAACGATTTTAAAAGCGTTGTCTTTTGATTTTTTTAGCAGTAAATAAGAAATAATATATTTTGTAAATACAAAATCATTGGCTACAAAATTTACTAAATCACATACAAAACATACAACTTATATTTACACAAAAACCATTCTTACAGCAGGTTCATAACACAAATTCTTAACATACAGCAGGTCGATAACATACAACTTATACAAGTTCATAACACAAATTCAAGTTACAACTTCCAACATAGAAGCTTCATAATTAACAGCAGCAGGTCCATAACAAAGGTTTCAACGCAACAGAATATCCTCCAACAGCAGCAGAAATAGAACAGGTGCATCACAACATTAGCAGCACCAAGTAACAGCAAGTGCATCACCAAGTATGGGCACAACATTAGCATCACCAAGTAACAGCAGCAGAAATAGAACAGGTCCATCTGCCAAATACCAGCCTGCCAAAACATACCTGTAGTATTTCCCACACTGGTTTTTTCTGACCTTTCCTTCCCTTGTTTGAATTAAACAATCTCAAGGTCCTACATACGTTAATAAAATATGATATATTAGTGTTTTAACATGTGAATGAAATGCCCAATCAAATTACCCAGTTTGACCTCACATTTCCACAATATATTTCCAATCTTCATAGCGCATTCGATGATTTAGAGAATCCAGCACATAAACAATCTCCGTGTAGGGTTCAATGACAGTGAGAATCCAATGACAACTGCACAAACAAATAATTAGCTCATCAATTAAATAAGTTATCAACAGGGAGAAATTGCAAGTGATGTATTATTTACAACTGACCCGACATTACATGGGACCAAAACTAGTTGATCTACTGATGCAGAACTCAACCTATCTGCTAACACAGTAGCCCTTTGGTTTAACTGTTCAAGTTTTCCCTTTTTGTCACGTGTAGGTGTCATTATATATGGGATGGTATGTGGATTCACGAATCTGAATTTTCCTTTGATGGTATCTGTCATCATGTTTTTATAAAGATGCCTACCATGACAAATATAATACAATTAACATCGATCACCATACATATTCTAAGAAGTTGCTGATATAAAATCACTTACCATATGTAGGCAATTACACAATTGGCTGAAAGTTCCTCTAACTGATACATGGGAACAATGTCCTCAAGGTGCAAAATAAGTTCATAATCATCATCAAACACATCATGTTCTAATTACCTGCAAGGCTCTCCGTCACCACAATTACCTGCTTCTTTGGTCTAATCCAGTTCCTCATTATAGCAGCCTTTGCAGAGAAGGACATAGAAAGGTGGAAAGTCCACTCAAGAGGGGAGCTTTTCACCATCCTCTACGCTGTAAATTTACCATTCATCCATTTCATGATCACTTGTAAAAAGAAAAGAAAGAAAAACATGGCTTCAGCTACGACCCCAATTGACACAAAAGAGCTTCTGCGACAATGAGAGGTCGTCGCAGATTCACTTGTTGTAAAAATCATCACAAAGGACCATTGCCATGTTTCAAAAAGTTGTCATAGAAGATAAACTTTCTTAAATCTAGAGCTTATAATTGTTATTATTTTTACAGGGTCTTGTATCATCAGGGATCTCTTTCTCCCTCCAGATTTGGTGCATTGATAGAGGAGGTCCTCTATTTGTAGCAGTCTTTCAACCAGTGCAGACTGTGGTGGTGGCCATTATGGCAGCTGTTATACTTGGTGATGAGTTGTACTCAGGAGGGTAAGGCAAACACTTCGACTCCTTTATGTTATTTCCCCCCCTAAAATATCAATAATTAATTTGAAAAAACTCATTTTTTTTCTTTATTTTCCATAGGATAATTGGATCCAGTTTTATTGTTGTTGGACTCTACTTTGTTCTCTGGGGAAAGAGCGAGGAGAAGAAGGCAACACAATTGTTGTATTGAAAAAGGAAGGCATCTCCTTGACCAAGAGAATTCACATAAAGAAATTTGTGCAGTTCCTGACATCCCATGAGATTCCAAAGTGTTGTTTAATTAGCTTAATTAATTAACAAGCTCTTCATAATCAATGTCTTGTCCATCTTGTACATGACAGTGTGAGTTGTGAGAATCATGTACAATTGTTAAAAAAAAATGTAGGTGTGTTAATTGATGAAGAAACCTCTGAATGCTTAAAGCAAAGGAGAAACAAAACCTTAAATGCAATCATGAGATGCTTCCAAATTTACAAGGACAGAATCTACTATGCATGATTTTCAGCTATTGAAAACCAAGAAGCATCTGAAATTTGGGCTAGTTCTAGATGAAATACTTGAGAAATTGACAAGAAATAACCAAACTAGGAAATAATGTCATAACCAAGTCAGACATCCCATTTCTTGGATTTTGAAAACACAACTGTTGTTGGATGTGGTGTAGACTTCATTGATAGTGTTGGTGACAAGTATTGCCATCCAGAGCTTTCACATTTAATATGAAAACTACAAGTCCTGGAGACCTTATCTTGTTTTTAATCAAGTCAAGACTTGCAACAAACTGTGAAGTAATTAGAATGGTGCACTCCCTGTTTTGGAAGGAGAACAACAGTATAGCAGTCAAATTTGCAAAGCCTTTTAATTGGTAGAAAGAAAGCCTATATTTCTGTCAAACTTTAGCAAGGAAAAAAATTAAGTATAAAAGGAGAAGACATACATACATTAACTAAACTTGAAATTTAAAAATTTCGGCACAGAAGCACTACACCGAACACATTTAAGTGCACTCAATATTAACATACATAACCAAAGGTAAGTCTACTTTGCCTGATGATAAAAAAAAATGCTATCAAAAGGCTTCAACAAGATGGATGCTTCAAAAAAGGCCGCTGCAAAACAACTTCAATAGAAGAGAGTGCCAACCAACTATTCACCCAAATGTGAGTGCTTGAGGGGCTCTCATAGCCATCTTTTCACAGTAGTAAAGTCAATAACAAAAATCTTAGCCTTCGGCATTGCATCGAACACCTTATGTGCGACCAATATCGATGCAATTCAACCGGAATTACTTACTAACCTATTTTACGACGAGAATGAACACCATAAACAACCACATCCAACCTCATACCTCACTCGAAGCTTCCTTCTCCGCCACCACCACCTTCATCTTCCCCACCACCATCGCCATCACGAGGGTCCCCTCCAGCTGCTGCCTCAATCCGAGCGTGAGCATGGCTGTGAGGTGGAGCCACCGCGCAGTTGTCTGGATGGAGATCTGTCCGCAGCCGACCCAATCCCGTGATCCATCCCTCGCAAAACACCACGATGTCTGTCCAAACTCACCCCTACGCCCAGCACACATCATTAAGGCCACGACCATGCGCATGGGCAGCAGCGACAGCAACGGCGACAGCTTGGATTCACCCAGCGTCGGAACAGCATCA
>NW_027432027.1:0-8440 GCF_044706935.1 Curcuma longa
TTTGGCGGACTGAGAGAGAAGGTCCGGAATCAGCATGGATTGAATATAGGAGTGACATGCTGGTGAATTGGAAATAGGACTTTGTTCTCCACACATTGTTACTTGATTTGCACAGGATGAGGAAGCTGAAGTGGGAGTTAGGCAGACCATAGGCGTCATAGTCCAAAGTAGGGTGGATCAGAGCCGAATTCAATAGATGGGCGAGTAGCCGAGTAAAGTGAATGGGTGGCGAGTGGCTGAATAGGGATCACGAGTGAGTGGAGTGAGTCGGATTGGTGGGGTCCAGTTAACTCAGGGTCAAGTCAACTTTGATGGTCAAGTCTCTCTCCTTCTGTCCAATGTGTCCTGACAAGTCACACTCCTTCTGTCTGACGTGTCCCAACCTGAGCTTGGTCTTTGCGAGCCAGGTCATAACACCCATAACAGAGCTATTGATTGTTTTATTTTAATTAAAATTATTATATATAAAATATTATTATATTAAAATATTCTTTCTCAATCAAAATTAGTTAAACTTTATTAAAATCATTTTAAGTTAATAAAAATTCTAAAACTATTAAGAATTACAAATTAAGTAGTTGCTATATAGTTATAATTAATTTTAAATTTTAAATTTTAAATTTTAAATCTTAAATCTTGAACACTATTATATCAAACTAGATCAAAGTTATCTAAATTTTATCAAAATTATTATATTGTTATAAGTAAATTTTAAATCTTAAATTTTAAAATTTTAAATTTTAAATATTATTATATCAAGATACTCTTCACTTATTTAGTTAAAATTATTTAAACTTTATCAAAATTATTTTAGATTTATCAAAATCATGTTAAAATCATTATAAAAATTACTAACTAGTTGATACACAATTGTAGAAACTATTAAATAGTTATTACAATAGTATTGTATTAGTTGTTATAATAGTTAGTTGCCACTGCTACAACAAAGTAAAAGTATTTTCAAAAAATAATATTCCTTTTTGACTTTTTTTTAAAGAGATACTCTTTGATAATTTATAAAATTTAAGATGTTCTTTTAATTTTTGTCCTTATTTTTTCACATCCTAAGCTGAAAGCATATATATGAGAATGTTGTCTAGTTGCATACCATGGTTTGGGGGATCACAGATCTGTCTCTTCGTGGAAATTAAAATTTTTTAATCAATGAATGATTCAAATGTATATAAAATAAATTAAAAAAATAAAATGTATATAAAACAAATTTAAAAAAAATAATTTTATCACTTGAATGATGTGTTGATAGTTTATCGTGAAGGCAAGATAATTTTTTTCAAAGCCATAGAAAGTCATATCATTTTTTTTCTTGTTTTCACAAATTTAGTTCTTAATTCGAAGAACTGGTGCTAATTAAGGTGTTCAGTCACTCTTCAGGCTTCCTTTGTTTGATTCTTTTTCGTTTTTAAATTTTTGTGCAACGAAAAATGACAGCCAATATTTGTTTTTCCAATTTTAGTTAATAAAAAGCTATAAATATTCTTTTGAGAAAAAAATAGGTTTCTTTTAAAAGATCCAAACTCATTTTTCAGAAAGCAAAAAAGAATAAAAAATATTTTCTTGAAAATATACTAAAAAATACACGGCCTTAGGGATTAAATATAAGAAAAAGTTAAATATATATTTTCTAGTAATTCCATTTTACGAGTATATTATTTTATATTTATTTGGTTCGCGAAAGGGCGAGGCTTGAAATTATTAACGCCGGCAGCGACAGCAGGTAAAGCGTCTTCCACAAGACTAATAAAGAGCCAAACAAAAGGGCTTTCGTCCCATTCGCCTTCGGTCCAACCACTCGTGGTTGTTGCTTGTTGGTACCCTCCGCAGATCCATTTCCCAAATCGTAGAATGCCGCGACTTCAGGAGGGAGCTCCTTCCTTCGCTTGATGCGCTTGTTGTCTTCCCGTCATCTCGTTCCAATCCCAAGGTATCAAACCCTGCTATACTCTCGCTCTTGTAGCTGCTCTTAGGTTGCGGATTCCTTGATTTTGATCCGCCCTTGTTTTTTTTTTTTGAATTTAGATTCGATCTGCTATTTTCATTCAGACAATGTACTTTTGGATAGTCAAACTGTGAAACTCGGTTCTCTGGTGTGCGGTGGATCTCTTTCTAGGTGTAAGATTGTTAAGAGGAAGGAGGATCGGCTTCTTGTTGGATAGAAAATGGGGTACATTGGGCACCATGGCGTGGCAACGCTGCATAGATATAAATACAGTGGCGTGGATAACTCGCTAGTCGCCAAGTATGTGTTGCAGCCGTTTTGGAGTCGCTGCGTCGCTCTTTTCCCTCTCTGGATGCCGTAAGTACTACCGATGGCGTACGGCTTGAACTGTTTTATCTTTTTTTTTTGGGTTGAAAAATGATCATAGCATCTTTTGTTTTTTAGTATTTATTTTGTTAATTCTTTGTATGCTTACATAACCATTAGCATGTCTCGAAAGATTGGCGTGTCCATGTTCACTTGCATAAGTTCAATGTTGGTATCGACTGTTTATGCATTGTAATTCCCTTCTGTCGATTTGAAGGACCTTCTGCATAAAATATTCTTTAACAGATAAATTTGCCATGCCAAGTTTTTATTTGCAAGCATTGGCAACTCTATGGGCTGAAGTGTCCTGATTTGTCCAATGATAATACATTAACATATTGAGCTATTTCATTTAAGTCTTCATCTAGATGCTTGTGAGATTTAAGAGTAAGATTACT
Organism: Curcuma longa; assembly: GCF_044706935.1. Taxonomy (NCBI): domain Eukaryota; kingdom Viridiplantae; phylum Streptophyta; class Magnoliopsida; order Zingiberales; family Zingiberaceae; genus Curcuma; species Curcuma longa. The sequence goes on from NW_027432027.1 coordinate 2,722, forward strand.
GCCTATAGTTTATCAGAATAGACGATTGATGCACTGCCAAGCACATGATATATACAGTACATAATAAGTGGGGTCTTATTGCTGGAAGCAATTACAGTTGATGTGTCAAACCCCAATATTGAGGGACACATTAATGAACTTTATCTTGATTAATTTCTCCAATCTTTACTTTTTTCAAGTAACATTTGTGGTTTTGGTGCCAGAGTTTTGAGCTTGAATACAAGAGAAATAATATTTGAGGGAAGACCTAAACAACATCTAGCATCCAATTAATTGCGGAAATAACTTCTTATGTCCATTGGAGATAGGGTAGAAGGACTAAATGTCGGTGTATTGGGCGGTACACTGCCCTTTGACTCTATATAAGCAAGAGAATGGGTGCATCTATTAGTACAGTTGGTACATAGGAGCTCTCACGCATGGATGGTTAACTTTTGGTTCCTTGTCAAATCAATATGCACACACACCTTACCAGGGTGGTATACTGGTAAGGTGGAGATCTGAGGCCTTGTTTACCAGGCAATGTGAGGGTTCTTGACTTTCAATTTCCTATTGACTACAAAAAAATGTCCTAGAGTAGTGGGTATAGGGCTTCCATCAGTATGATGTCTGCTGGCCCACACACACACACACACACACGCAGGGTGGTATACTGGTAAGGTGGAGATCTGAGGCCTTGTTTACCAGGCAACGTGAGGGTTCTTGACTTTCAATTTCCTATTGACTTCAAAAAAAGGCCCTAGAGTAGTGGGTATAGGGCTTCCATCAGTATGATGTCTGCTGGTCCATTAGATACATATCAATTTGTTTAGTGAATCAAAGATTTGATAAAACCAAAATACCAAAGTTTCTTTCCAGGATCTAATATATCAAACTTATGGTTGTTTTAGGTTTTTTGACCTGACATCATATAAAGAAATTGTTAAGGAAATAATGTCTGCATTACTGCAGATATGTAATAATTCTCTAGTTCTTAGTGAACAATGCAATGAGTGTAGTGGGACAAAAGAGAACCTGTATTTTTCACTATCTGGATGATTTCACAAGCATATACAAATAACATTTTTAATTCTTTAGCTGAATTTAATTTCACACTACCCTCCATATATAAAAGTTTTCAAGAACTCATGCACAAATCCTTATGAATACACACATACATCCCTATGTACATTCTTTTAACAGTTTTTTGGTGTGATACTTCAAGTTGTATCTATGTTGCATCCATCAGATTTTCTACAATTTATTTCTTTATCCTCATATGTTTGATACTTTTGTAGGCCAAACCTGGTAAGAACCTTGGAAATGTGGCTCCTTTTATGCATCTCTTTTAAATCAAACTCATCCTGCTGGAGCAGTGATCTCTTTATGTGCTTCCAGATTACCCTCACAGGACTTATGTTCTTAGTTATATCAGCACTCCTCAGCTATGTAAGTTAATGACCATTTCTTTCGATCCTTTCTATTAGTAATTTTCTAAATTTAATGTGTTTAAGTTTTAAACTTTGTTTTTTAAAAGGTGTTCTTGACTTGGATGTTGGATCTTAGTGGTGTTTTCATTTCCACTTTTCTGTATGTATTACTCATCTAAGTTGGCCAATCTTAAATCATCAATTTGTAGTTTTTATCTGCCAAAGTTAGCTACTATCTCCTGTTATTATTTGATTTATATGAGAACCACAAATTCTGTATCATTTTATGTTCAGCATGTCAAACTATCTTTTATGACCCACCAGTCCCATATTTTTTCTGGAATAAGGTCATATAGATAGCATGATGAGTGTAGGTCTTATTTACAGTTTATTACCACTGGATGATGATCTCTTTTGTGGTTTTGCCATTTTTCTTGTTTGCATTCTTTTATTGTTGTGCTAAATAAAATTCTCCTATTCTTTCATGTTTACTGCTATGTAGTAAACTGCAAGATGTATTTACTATTTACTTGCTATATTTGAAATCTCTTTCTTGTTTCTTTTACAGATTTATTCACCTCGTCTAGACACAGCTCCACCAAGATGGGTTCACCTTGCTCATGGATTGCTTCTATTCTTATATCAGGTTTGTTCAGCAAACTGTGCTATGTTCTGAAAGTTGCTTTTCAAGATTTTGAAAATAGAACAAGTATTTTGAAGGGAGTTTTTCTCTAAGTAAAGAATGAGGCTTGGAGTTGGGAATTTCTTATATTAATATAATGGACATATATTCGTAGGATGTGTTTTTTTTATTCACTTAATCGGTTAGATGGATTGTTATCATGTATACCATAGTTCTTCCAATCTGACTATTCACTTTTCTTCAATTGACTATCTAGCATTTACTTGTTCTAGATGACAAGATTTATTATGCTTAATGATTTAAACTTCAAAGAGGTAATTTTAATGTCTAAAGCTTGCATTGGCAATCGTGAGCCTAGTAACTTCTGAAACAATGATTTTGTTTCTTCCAGCTGAAGTATAGGTTGCTTGCTGAAAAACATGATAATGCACACTTCTATGAAACAAACCTTTTATAGGTCAACAAATGGAATGAATTAGCCAGTCACCGATTATCGAGCTTTATCATCTAAATCATTTCCTTTAGGTGGTACATAGGCTCCTCAATCATAAATACCAGTTTGTTATTTATATGTTCAATTCTATAACCTCTTAAGGATTTAATTATGTTTTAATTATTAAATATGCTAATGGATTATTATAACTAAATGATCCTTTTGTATTGCACTTTTTCTCTTAAGGTCTTAGTAAGTAAATATGCTAACAGATTTTAAAACTAGATCATCATTTTCTATTGCACTTTTTATCTTTAGAACTTGGTCAGTAAATATGCTAACAAATTATTAGAACTAAATGATCTTTTGTAGTGCACTTTTCTCACACAGTACGAGTGTATCTTTATGTGTTTTGTGCTCTTGTGAAAGATTGAACTAGAGATCATGTCACATTTCAATTATCATAATAGAACTTTATCGACTCAGTACAAGCACAACTAAAACTTGCCCAGTTTGCGTTTTTGTAACCTATATAGTCTGGAGATGCTCTCGATCACAGTATAGTATCAAGGGTACTCTTTCTTGGAGCATTTTAAAGGTACTTACGAATTCCTAAAACTACATTCTAGTGGTTATGAGTATGACATTGAGACTTGATAAATTGGTTAATGATACTCATGGCAAATGAGACATGTGACAAAGATAATTCAATTTACCATCAAATTCTGTACTTTTATGGATCAGTAAATACCTTTAATCCTGAAATACTCTGAATATTGGACTAAGGAGTGTCCATTTGGAAGTGTTTGATTATGCTTTCAGCCTTATTTAAGTAATATCATCATAAGGATTTGGTATTGTCACCTATTTAATGAAAAAGATACATTGAGAGATAAAGCAAAATACTGAGTGAGTGACCTGATACCCTTATGATTATGTTATCTAGAGAACAGAAAAACTAAATTTAGTAAACCATGCCTTAGGAGGTTGCTTCAACCCTAATAGTGATTTTCAGTTTGTACTCAAGGTCATCCTCCTCTTGAGAAACAAACACAAGGGGGTTGCTTCATGTGTACTTATGTGTTTTTGATATCTAGTCAACAAGGTGGCTGTTGAAACATAGCTGCTAAGGTGAAGAAGTGTAATCTTAGCCATATGATAAAAAGTGTCAACATAGCCAACGCTATAGATTTGGGTGTTTACTTTTTTTCCCTACTGATCATGGCTTTTGTCTATCTACTAAACTTGTTACGATATTTTAATATCGAGTTCCCTTGTATGCTCATTTGTAAATTTGCTAGAAGGGCAATGAAATTAGTTCCTAAATATTGTTAGAGCAAAAAGTTAGGCTTTATTTGGTTAGTTAAATCTTCTATTTCAGTTTATAGAAGGAGAGCCTTTGCGCAACGGTAAAATTGCTATCGTGTGACTTAGATGTCACGAGTTTGAGTTTCGGAAATAGCCTCTTGCAAAGCAGAATAACATTGCGTACAATAGATCCTTCCCCAGGATTCCGCATTGATGGTAGCTTCGTGCACTGGGTTATCCTTCAGTTTATAGTTTTAAAAAATAAAAGTCATTAAAAATTCAAAAAAAATTACTACATATATATTTTTAAAAAATATTTATTTTATTTATCTTTTCAACTTTTATATTTTATTTTCTTTAGAAATGATTTTTTTTTTCAAAAAACATTCCCAACTAACAAACTAAACAAGACCTTAATATCTCATCTACCATGGAGTGTCCCTCAAATCAATCGATTAGTACATTTGGACAAGTAATTTGAATTGGAGATGAAGATGAAATACAAATAGAATGTTAGGGTGACAAGTGTTGGTGCAGTGAAAGTGGTTTGGGGTTGCTAGAGGGGAGGGGTGAATAGCGATCTGCAGAAACAAATAATCTATTTCTCTTGCTAACTGATTAGCAAGGACACACATTAATTGAAAAATAAACACAACATAAAAGTAAGGGACATAAAATTTACTTGGTTTGCAACCAGGAGGTTGCTAGTTCAAGACTATGAACAACTCTACTAAGATCTTCTTCGAAAATGACTCGGAGGCGGAGAAACCTCTTACAACAGTGAGCAAAAACTATAACGAACAGAAGACAGTTAAAATTGAGTGTGTGTATTCTTCTTTAAGCTTCAGTCTATTTATAGTTTTTTTCTCGATCTGACCGTTGTGCTGATGTGGCATCTCCGGGCTGGAAGCCTTCCGGGCACCTAGATTTGTCGAACCCAACCTGCTCTGGTAATGGTAGCTAACGACTCTAGATGATACCTTGCGATCCGAGCGCTTGGATTCTGCTGATGTGGACTCTATCTTGATCTGTTTCGGCAACGGTCGCTCTGACTTGGACTAGGTATCTGGGCGTCTGGAATTAATCCGGGTGCCTAGAGTCCGAGCGCTTGGAACAATTCTAGGCGCTTGGAATGGTCAACTTTGGGTTGATCGTTCTTCTCGTCTGTTCTGCCTTGGTTGCATTGCATAATCTTCCTTCCTGCTTGTTGTCTTTCGGATGCACCGAGCCTTTTCGGCTCGCTCTCGTGCATCATTCTCGTTCCGTTGGAGTACTTTTCTGCATAGCTCCTCGTACCTCGGATGCACCGAGACCGTCGGCTCCTTTCTCGTGTCATCTTTCTTGCTCGCTTGCGTCTTCTGTCAAGGTTCGCCATCTGGAACACGTGTGTCATCTTAAGTCCCTGTACACTTAAACACACATCAAACACAACACGGATATAATTTCAGACATATTTGACCACACATCAAAACTCCACTGGGTGCTAACAACAAGGAATTATAAGAGGTATAGTGAGAGAGGATGCAAGTTAGTGAAATTAAGAGCTTATTTTTTAGAGTAATGGGAAGGTCTAGATAGAGATGGTAGATAATTTTAGTAGCAGTCTCGAGGTTTAGCTGTGTCATGTTCAAATTGTGGCCTTCTACTATTGTTTCACAGTGATTAAATCAAAAGATCAAACGCTACATAGGAACAAGATGAGGTCCTTAGGTTCAGAAGGTGGGATCACAAGATCCACCAATTATTTTAGAACTGCATTTGACATTTATAATTTATCATGTGTATTAAGTATTAACTTTCAATATATTGATTTAAATATTTTAAAGACTAGCATTCTAATATCATGAAGCATAAATGAATCATGTAGTTAGTAAATATAAAAGGACAGTCTGTTACATGAAGTTCCCGCTAATACGGGTCCTAGAG
>NW_027432028.1:0-8442 GCF_044706935.1 Curcuma longa
TATATACTATATTTTATCTTACTATCCTTCACTTCATTCTAGTTTCTATTTTATAATTAATATACTTATAAGTTAGTCTCATAATTACTTTCTGTATATATATTCATATTTGCCAGTAATCCCTTCACTCGTCCGCTTACGTGATATAAGCTTTCATTCTTATGATGCGCTATAGCTCTTTCTTCTCCTTTCTGTATTCTCTGATAGCTATTTCTAGTACCTATACTTTCTCTCTCTATTTTTGTACTTAATATTCTTAATGGATGGTTCCATATGCCAAAAATCTGTATTTCTATATATCATTCTATAATAATTCTTTCTCTCTTTCTTTGCATGCATTTTTGTTTGTTTCCCGCCCTTTTCTTTTCTCTCCTTAGCTATCTGAACTCCTCTCTTTTAGTCGCTTAAGATGGGACAGGAGCCATAACCCTCTGTTCTTTTCTTTATTTGTATACTTTATTTCATCATCTAATCCCGCACTGTACTTAGTTCTACTTTCTCGTTTTCAATGCATATAGTTTTTTTGTTAGTGATCTAATTCGTTTCTTTCTATAAATGCATATAGCCAAGTCATCCCATCCCTCCTCACCTTATGTGATAGACGGCATAAATGCGTAATAGGCGCTAGATCTCTTCTCTGTTCTTTCTGGATTCAATGAATGCTAGATGAACTATCTATACTTTATATCTATAAGTCTATACTTCTTTTTTTGAATCGCAGCTTTCAGATGCAAGATCTTTTCTTAGTATGCTAGCTCTCCTATCCTTCGTTCGCTTTGTTTTTTTTTCTTTCTTGTCCTGGGTCTAGCTCCTGCGTTATATGAGTTTCTCTTCCTTTTTTTGTTTCCGTTGGATCTCGTCTGTTCTTAGCTTGTTTTGATCTAATTTGATTGAATTCCTTGAATGGTTTATAGAGATATCATTTGAATATATAAATAGTAATCTGAATGGTCTAAATAATCTAATAATGTTCAATTACCTCCCTTCGTTCGGATATTATATTCCAGTTTCATTATCTAGTAGGAGCGGGACCCCTATTAAATTAACTGGGCACTATACTATACTATAGGTACATTTCATTGTGCATTACCTGCTCGATCCTGGCTTCTTTCGCTTTTAAAAACAAATAATTGAATTCAAGCTCGAATCGAATAACTAAGGAGTGAAATGGAAGTGGACAGAGAATGCGTGAAAGAGAGAGATAGATAGTTTTGTTTGGTCCGAGTGACTGAGACGGGTTAGATAGTGATGAATGAACGAGAGGGGCATCTAACATCTACAGGGGCAGATAACATCTCTCGTTCGGGGAATAAACGTGAAAGAGAGAGAGAGTTTGAACGTACGAGTGAACGGGGAAGAACCAGACCGGGTCCCGTATGAATTGAATTTAGAGAGAGTCTTTGGTCCGCCTTTACTATAATATAAGTTCGGGTAATCTAGTTTTGAATCTCTCGTTCGGGGCAGATAACGTTAAGGTGAAAGTTTTTCATTAATTGAATTTGGATGCCAGAGAGAGTCTAAAGACAGACTCAACGATAGAATGAACGAAAGTAGAGAGATTTGAATTTAGATAATTCACGACTGATTTGAATTTCGAGAGTTCAAGACTCTAGATAGAATGAACGAAAGTAGAGAGTGAGAGTAGTGGGACGAATGATAGTTTTTTTGTTCTTTATCTTCGCCGGGTCAGATCATTTTGAATGCCAGGACCGCTTTTTAATTCAGTTCTTTTTGTTGTTTTTAGCCGGGGCATCTAACGTGAAGGTTGATCGTTTTTAATTTGCATTTCGAGAGTGAAAGGAGAGTGAATGCGTGAGAAAGAAAATAGAGAGAGAAGAAAGATAGACCACTGAGAAAGAGAGTGAGAGTGTGAACGAAATAAAATAGAGAGTGAAAGTCGAGTGAATGCGTGATCAAATAAAAAACGGAAAGTTTCTTTTCTCACTCGTACCTTGAATGGAGAGCTTTTTCGTTCGGAAATGATGAGTATATTCATACAGATAAATTGAGTATATGAATATGAAAGTGAAAGTGAACTTTCTTTGATCACTCGTTCCAACAACACTCTCTCTCTCCCTCTCCCTTATATTAATGGTCGAGCTATTGTATACTATCTCCCTTATGTTAATGGTCGATCCCCGAAGAGAACTACTTACTAGATTTTTGGCTCAGGTACACCCCTACTATATATTAAGTTCGTAATACCAGTAATTTGCTGCAAGAATTGACTATATTTGTAGGGCCATACATATAAGTTCTATTCAAAACGTAGAAAGTACAGAGATCTACTCAGCCCTCAGCAAAGTCGTGAATGGCTATGGGCCATTCACTCTACCCTTACAGTCGAGCCTATCGGGGGATACCCTCTCTCTCTCCCTCTCCCTTATATATATGGTCGAGCCTATCGGGTCGTATATCTCCCAAATACTATAGGTCGATCCCCGAAGAGAACGTACATATCAGGTACACCCCTACTATATATTAAGTTCGTAATACTATAATTTGCTGCAACAATTTACTTTTATATTAGGGGCCCTTGAACTCACTTCCTTGTTTTGCAAGGCAACCCTGAGCTGACAGCGAAAGCAATGCCCAATATAAAAGTAAATTAAGCAGCCTAAAAGAAATATAAGTTGCTGACAGCGGGCCTACTATAAGGGTAGAGTGAGAACGATGCGCTTGCTTTCCCTAATTAATTTCTCACTCTGCCCAAGCAGCAGTAGTGAATGGAAGGCCACATGTTTGAACATGTGGGGCGACTTCATAGGTTTATAATAAAGATCTATGTTGTCGCAGCTGGGCGTCTCACTTTCGAAGGAGCTGTACTCTCCCGTCACTTTGCCATAAAAGTCTTGAGACTCTATAGAGGGTCGGGCTTGCTATTCACCGCATTATATCTGAAGCAGTGCTCTGTGGCACTGCAGCAGTATTATGCTAAGTCAACATTTGTGAATACCAAGCCTTCGGTTATGGTGTCCTTAAGTCGTTGTGGTTTGCCAAGGATCATTCCTACTCATCACCGCCATATAATTATGTCGCGGAGTGAGCGGGCAGATCACTTGGTAAAAGTTTATCTGTCTTGGTTCTCCCTATGTAGAATCATTAAGTTAGCTCCTAAAGTTAATAGGAATGTCTTTGATTCTATTGTGGGGGAGCCACCCAGATTAAACCATAATTGGTCATGTGCTAACTCTATTGGATTATTATTTCGATGAGTTGGCCCAGACTTATATGCCATGGCTTAAGGATACAATGATACAAAAGGGGATTAGATGGGTTCCAACCTGGAAGTCCATCCCTAATGATGATAGGCGAATGAAAACATTCCCTAAAGCGGAAGGTAATGTCTTTTCGGCGTTAAAGTTTGAATTGGTTGCTTTCGCCAATTTATCTTTAAACCTTAAGATGTTGTCTCCGTTCGGATTTAGGATGGGTCAAGCTGGTTCCCTATGGCATCACGGCGTTCTTCGCCCTTTCCAAAAAGATGCCAATAGAGAGCTACTCGAAAAGGATTTATCTATATTTAACAAGTATGAGCATCGATTATTCGAGCCCTACGTAGAAAAAATATAGACATCTTCCTTTAGCGACAGGAAGGATTACATCGACTCTGTCTGGAGCCGGTAAAAGACGATTGTTTGTTATAGGAAACTATATCATTCAACGTCTTCTGTATCCAGTCCATTCATGGGCGATGGGAGTTCTCTCCCGTCTTCCCTGTGACGGCACCTTTGAACAAGAGAGGCCGATCCATCGTCTTCGCCGCTTTGATCCTTCGAACGTAAGTTCGTTTGATCTCAGCTCAGCGACAGATAGATGGCCGGTTGCCTTTATTACAAGAGTCATATCTTTAATATTTGGCGATACGGCAGGTGAATGGATTGTTCTAGGGACCCTTAGTAATAATGTATTTACAGCCAGCTATCCTTTATTAAAGAAAGGTAGTAATCGGTTGTTATACTTTAAAACGGGGCAACCCTTAGGGTACTACGGCTCTTGGGCACTCTTTAGTTTATCTCACCATATACTGGTATGGATGGCAGCAAGGATTGAACAAGATTGTTGGAACTTTGGTCCTTTCAACCAGTATGCGTTGTTGGGAGATGACATAGTCATCTCTTCACCTCGTGTGGCTAAAAGGTACCGACGGTTAGTGCATATGCTTGGTGTATCTATATCCGAGTCAAAATCTTTAGACTCGCCATTAGGTGCACTGGAGTTTGCGAAGCAATTCTGGATGTATAATGTTCGTTTGAACCTTACACCAGTTTCTGCTAGCGCGGTGCTATCCATCGCTTCCTTTTTAGGTCTTGTACAGATAGCTAATAAGTATAGTGTAAGTAAAAAGACACTTATATGGTTGGCTGGTGCAGGATTTAGAGTCAGATCTCGCATTCTGTCTCCCCACTTATCAATTAGGTGGAAGAGACTGTTAGTGGTAGCTGATAAGTCACTTTCATACCATAAACTACCCTTAGATTTGTGGTTCGGAAGGGCCCCTGAACCCATACCTGAAGGGAATCATAGTTGAGAAGGTATTAACTGAGTATCAGGTTAAGCAATTAATTCTGGTGCCCGACCAATACTGGGAAGGTGATAGAGATACTGAAGTGCTGATGGAATACACTCTTTACCGCAATTGGCTACAAAAGTGGCTAGAGTGGGTCCATTGGCATACTCAGATGTATCTTGATAAAGATCCATCGCTGGAGGATCTCTTCAATCCTCCGATTGTCTCGACACATTGGAAGCGCTCAATGAAGGACATTCAAAAAGTCCGATATGGCTTTCTCTGGAAATGTTGGGATATATAGGAGATGGTTGGGATCTGACGGTTGTTCCTGGGTGCTTAACACCACTCAAGGATAGATCTGAAGAGAGTACTAGTAATCGTCTTGAGGACGGACGCCTAGTATAAGTAGTAGTGAATGGAAGGGCATCGTAAGATGGGCTCGACCAACGGGAGAGGATAGAGTTCATAATACTGAAAGAGTGAATGGCCCGAACTTAATATAATATAATATAGTCTAGTCTAACATAGCCTTTGGGGCTATTTACGAAAGGAGATAAATAGCCCCTTTGGCGTAGACTAATCCGCCTTACTATAATATAAGTACCTCTGCTATGCAGAGTAGAGAAATAGCCTTTGGGGCTATTTACGACTAAAGGAGAGAAATAGCCCCAAAGGCGTAGACTAACTGTATATAATATAAGATAAGTACCTCTGCTACGCAGAGGCATATAAATAGCCTTTGGGGCTATTTACGACTAAGCCTAAAATCAATATAAAGGAGATATTTACCTAAAATAAATATAAAGGAGATATTTACCTAAAATAAATATAAAGGAGATATTTACCTAAAATAAATAGAAATTCCGAAGGGCTATAATATAAGTTACCTATTCAAAACGTAGAAAGATCTACTGGTCGGCTTAAGCCCTTACTTATTATAGTCTGCCCTAATGGTCGAGCTATCTTCCGCGTCGTTATCACTCGCTCCTTACACTCTGACTATTCTATTACTAATAGATTCTTAGGCTTGATTTTCCTTACTTATTGACCGCGAGGTCTTCTCTCTTGCCTTATCCATAAATAAGAACGAATCGGCCCTTACTATATATTTATCGACTGAATAGTATAGATAGAAGACCCTGACCGCTCCGTGGCTCAGGTTTAGTTGATGTAGTTTTTCTCCCTTGCCTTGCAATAATATATATCCCCTTGACTCGTATAACTAATAAGCCTTCCCTTGCATTGAATTATCTGTTTGCTTCCCTTAAGATAAGAGTAGTTTAGGGCTCAAAGTGAACGACGTCTCTTGGACGAGTTCAGTTCAGATTAAATTCCCTCTACCGGTTTAGTGCGAATGGATAAGACTTCATACTTTGTCATGTGTTTTGTTTTGGTGCCATGAACCACTAGGAGATGTCCTTATAGTAGTAGTAGTTCCCTAACTAAAACCTAAGGGGAGCCCTTACTATATATTGCGGTTATAAACTTATACAAGGGGAGTTCAACTGTCTCCCTCAACTCTAGGTCATCACCGAAGAGAGCCATAGGATTCAAACTGATATTCAAGTCAAGTGGAGAATTTATTATAGTATGGCAGTGGGTTCCCTTTCGATTGAATGAACTTACTTAGATTGGAGCCTATCGTTATAAATAAGTAAGTGCAGCAACAGAATTTACCTTTATATTAGGCTATAATAAATTCCCCTTACCATGAACTCTTACCCTTAACTGACTTTAGATTTAGAGCAAATTCTTCCCTTGGATAAAGCGTTTTCACATGAGCAAGAGCCCTTGCACTTAATAAGAGAGACCGGACGTGGGGGTAAGCAAAGTTTATTCGGTTATTGAAAACAAACTATCAATATTCGGAATTTCTATTTATTTTAGGTGGGTTTTAGCTTAGGTTCGGTTGGCTTTCAAGTACTAGATTAACTACTTTGCAGGCCCTACAAATATAGTCAATTCTTGCAGCAAATTACTGGTATTACGAACTTAATAATAGTAGGGGTGTACCATTGACATAATTACTTACTAGGTTTTTGGGCCTAACTATATATACTATACATCTTTCACTCTTTCCTAACATCTCAAGGTCGGAATGAAAGAGTATAACGACGGGTCCGGGCACGGGATCCAACTGCAACAACAGACTCGGGCTCTATCGGGAAACATTCAGCAGTTAGTCGTAAATAGCCAAAGGGGCTATTGTAGACTAATCCGGGAGCAAATCAAATATATAGCTATAATTTGTTGCATGTGTTAAGCATATAGCTTTTTTGATTCAAGAAGATAAATAGCCCCAAAGGCGTAGACTAACTGTATATAATATAAGATAAGTACCTCTGCTACGCAGAGGCATATAAATAGCCAAAGGGGCTATTTACGACTAAACGCCTCTAGATTTTAGGCCCCTGTATATATATATTTCTCTGTAGCGACCATTTATTCCAGTTAGGATTGTTCAAAGCTGCCGGATTGCCGACTCGGGCGGGTCTAGCACTACGTGCAGAGTGACCCATAGTGCCCAGCCTTATTGGGTCCCGCTCATATTAGATCCTGACTGTCTTTAATGATACTAAAGGGAAAGAAATTTGAATTTGCAAAATTTCAATGAGTCTGATTCTATTCTTTATACCACTCAGATTCAGATTCAGTGAATTTCACTATTAATTCGGATTAGTCGTAAATAGCCCCTTTGGCTATTTATATGCCTCAAGGAGATAAATAGCCCCGAGAAGATAAATAGCCCCAAAGGCGTAGACTAATCTGCCTTACTATAATATAAAGACCTCAGCTATGCTGAGTAGAAGAAATAGCCTTTGGGGCTATTTACGACTAAGTAGAATAAACCATCTTACTAAAATAGAAAGACCTCTGCTATGCCTCTTTGTGAGTCGAAAATAGACCCAAAGGCTATTTATATGCCCCAAAAATATAGTAAGTTGTGGCAGAGGTACTTATCTTATATTATATACAGTTAGTCTACTTAGTCGTAAATAGCCCCAAAGGCTATTTATATGCCTCTGCGTAGCCGAGGTACAACTCTTATATTATATACAGTTAGTCTACGCCAAAGGGGCTATTTATCTTCTTGGGGCTATTTATCTCCTTAGCCAAAGGGTCTATTTTCGACTCAAAGAGGCGTAGCAGAGGTACAACTCTTATATTATATACAGTTAGTCTACTTAGTCGTAAATAGCCCCAAAGGCTATTTATATGCCTCTGCGTAGCCGAGGTACTTATCTTATATTATATACAGGCTGATTAGTCTACTTAGTCGTAAATAGCCCCAAAGGCTATTTATATGCCTCTGCGTAGCCGAGGTACAACTCTTATATTATATACAGTTAGTCTACGCCTTTGGGGCTATTTATCTTCTTGGGGCCTAAAATAAATATAAATTCCGCTTACTCTGTGATTGGATCACCATTGTCACTTAAGCACCACGGTGTCTCCTTCTTTCCGACTCTCTGCCATCTACTCTTCCCGACTCATAGAATACTGAACTACCGCTCCGTGGGCTTCCTTCAATAGATTCGTGTCAATCAAACCTCTCTTCAAACCATTCCCTTTTACTGTATGTAGATCAGTGCCATACCACTAGCAACTCAATTACCAAGTTAGATACTAGAGCAAGAGCGGAGACGTCAAATTCACTATTAGGAGTCCCCCAAGACCAGGAGGGCATCCCCTGACTCATGGTAAGGCATATCTGAGCACTAAGATTCGACCCTCAGCCCTTCCCACACTGGTTGACATATCGGAGTTGCCTAACTCTACCCCTTACATAGCTCTATACTATAGAATAAGCTTCTCACACAAGTGTCGCTCACTGCCCAATCACCATCCAATTAGATGAGTATCGCATAGCTGTCCACACTACCCTGATTAGTCGTCCCACCAATTCTTACATGTGAGAACTCCTTCTC
>NW_027432029.1:0-2574 GCF_044706935.1 Curcuma longa
ATATACGACATCTTTCGGATGTCCTAACTTTTACCCTAATATTTTTATATGTCCATATCCAAATCCTACATGGTGTCCGTGAGTTGTGATTTAGTATTGTTTTTTAAATAAAAACTATTTATGTGAGGGAATAATGCTTCTTGATATTTACAAATAGAAAATTAGAATGGATGCTTTTTGATATATATATTTGATATATGCATGTTTTATTCTACGTACGCGATCGCGATAGAAGATTTTTAGCGTCCGATAATATTCTAGACGTCTGAAACAATAACAATATTTTTTTTATTTTTTTTAGTTTTACTTATGATTAAGCGATTTTTCTTTTAAAGTTTAATGATTGAATTATAGTATTAAGTATAAAATAATATTTTAAAATAAAAAAAAAATTTAATTGTTCAAGAGGTGTGCCGAATAAAAAGTACAGGATAGCAACACGACACACCCCTTGAACAGTTAATTTTTTTTCATTTTAGTTTTTTTTACTTGATATTATAACTCAACTCCTAAATATAAAATCTTAAATAACTTAATCTTAAATAAATAAATAATAATACTATTATTGTTTCAAGCGTCTAAAATACTTGAAAGTTTGAAATCTTCTTTCGCACACTGCGCACGCACATCAAACACGTTGAATATCAAAAAGAGGATAAATGAACAGATAAAAAATATTGATATTTAGGATGAAAGTTAAAATATATATGATATTAAAATTCAATTTGAAATTTAAAAATATAAATAATTTTGATTTGAATTCAATTGGAAATAAAATTAAATATTAACATTTAATTCAAAATTTAAAAATATAAATAAATTTGATTTAAATTCTATTTAAAATAAAATTACAATAGTATGATTTAAATTTAAATTTGATTTAAATTATTCAAAATTTTGAATTTATTTAAATTAAAATGATATAAAAATAAATAAAATTCAATTTGAATTTGATGACTCATGATAAATTAAATAAAATATTATAAATTTAAATTTAATTAAAATTTTATTAAATAATTCGATTCATAATTTTAAATACAAATAAAATATTTCTAGTTACTTTTGATCAATTAAATATTCTTTAATTTATTTATCGCCATAAAATCGTTACCCAGTTTCATACCCCACCAATTGTATTTAATAATTCAAATTGAAGTACCTTAGACTTAGACATTCCAAATCCTTTCACCACTTGATTCTCTTACCGATTCACCATGCCCTCCGCCGCCTCGCTCCTCCCTTCGACCCCCTCCCTCCTCCACCGCCGCAGCTCGCCACCCCGGCCGCCGCCCCGACGCGGCGCCCGTCCGGGCGCTCTCCGCCGCGGTCGCCCTCACCCGGGACGACCTCGAGAAGCTCGCGGTCGTCAAGACCGTCGAGTACGTCAGCAGCGGCATGCCCCTCGATCTCGGGACCGGCTCCACCGCCGCCTTCGTGGTCGCCGAGATCGGCTCCCTCCTCGCCTCCGGAAAACTCAGCGACATCGTGGGAGTACCCACTTCGAAGCGCACGTATGAGCAGGCATTGGCATTGGGGATCCCGCTCTCCACCCTCGACCACCACCCCCGGATCGATCTCGCTATTGACGGCGCCGATCAGGTCCGATCAGGTATTCTCCAACAACAAAGATCGTTCTATTTGCCCCCTTTCCTTTTGCAAGCAAATCGAGATTCTTAGCGTATTATGTTCTCATTTTTAACAAGATCATTGCGAATGATGCCATTGACAATAAGCAAACAGATGGAATCCCTTTGTCTTGTTCCCTAGTAGAAAGTTCAATTTTTCAGTCATTCTGATCAAACTTTCACTAGTTTCAGTAACATTTGAACATTTGATCTTTGTATCTATCATCTTAATGGTGCATTGTGAATTTGGGATGCTTTCTTTTGTTGAATATCCAACAAGTGATGAACTGAAATGGGCATGAGTTGTTCTTGATCTTTGTGATGGTAAAGAGAAGTGAGTACCCGAGCTCTCTGAATCATTCCTAGCAAGAAGTTCAATTTGTACAAACCAACAATTCTTTGGGTGGGATTTTGAGTGTTGAAGAACTTCAATGACCTGTTAATTCCATCCATGGTAGTCGAAATTGTGATCCAAAGCTTAGAATGTTACGATCTCATGACCGAAATTCGGTTGAAATATTTCTATATCCTAGGCTGGATTTGAATTGTGCTAGGATCTAGAAATTATGATTTGTTCATGTTTTCTAAAAATGATAAATCCCAGTCAGTCTCATGGACTCAATCCCTAGGGTTGGCTCTTTCTGCTTATCCGAAAGTTTCCCCATCGACTTCCGAGGTAAATCGGGTAGGTTAATATCCGGTGGTGAATCCAGATGTCCAGCATCCTTTGATTGCGTTCCTCATTTGGGATAAAATTCTTGCAAATATGCTTTTTAGCAATCGGGAAGCGCATAATCCCTTGTTAATCCAGATGCCCGAGCATCCTTTGATTGCGTTCTCTATTTGAAAGAAAATTCTTGCAGATACGCCGTAGCTGGGGATCGAACCGTGGATCCCTGAGTCGTAACCCAGATGTCCCTACCATTGCACCATTGTCCCGGGGACTGTT
>NW_027432030.1:0-4387 GCF_044706935.1 Curcuma longa
TAAGTTTCGATCAAAATTTATTGATGGGTCTAGAGAACTCTAATCAAGTTCATTTCAACTTCTGTGGATTTATTAGGTGAATTCAAGTCTAAATAAATTCTTTTTTACTATTTTAAAGCCCTCTAAAAACATTTAAAATGATTTAAAACTTTTAGAATATTATGGTGCTGATTTCTGAAAACCAACACCATAGTGGTGTTGGTCTTCAAAAATTAACACTACAACGATATTATATTTAAATTATAGTATTGATTTTTAACCAGCACCAAAGTGGTTTTTTATCTTTATAAAATCAACTTTCGTTATTAATTTTATTTTATTTTTATTTTTTTATAATTAGATATTAAAAAATTAAAGATATTTAAAAAATAGAAAATATATTTTTAATGTTTTATTAACCTTCATTTAATTTTTTATTAAAGTTTAAAATTAAAACTAAAAATAAATAAATTTAAAGAATTATTTATTAAAATTTAAATGATGTTTAAATTAATTTAATTTAATTTAAGAGGAAAGATAATTTGCATGTATGGAAAGGAGAGAGAAAAGAGAAGAGATGTTGCAATTATGCATAGAGGTAAAATTATAATTAGGCACGTTTTTTTGAAAATAATGAAAATTTGATGTGCCTTTGGAAATTCTGAAACTTCGTATGCACCCTTTAAGAATTTACCTTAGAAATTAATAATAACCTATCCATTAAATCTTTATCAAATTTTTATTATTTGAACTTGCCAACGTTTCCTAAAGACATAATGTGGTAGTAAGAGACAAAATACTTTTTCTCAAACAATCAAGATTCAAAATTCATATAATACATACCTATGTCATTTGTACAATTAGAAAATCATCTTACTTCCTAAATTTATTTAATAGACTGAAATATAAAATCAGACCACCCACTCTAAAATTAATCACCATAAATTGGATACCAAATATTAAAAAAACTAAGTCAACATTGTCTAATAATTATTTTACCCATCTCATCCACTATATATCTCCCAATAATTGCATCACTTTATATCCATTAAATTTGACATTTATTCATGGAATACAATCTAATTTATAATTAATTTTATGAACTTAGAATTAGGTTAAACAAGTTTTAATGATTCATTTATAATCTGCAAATAATTTAGAAGCTGATTCTAGTTTTTTTTTTAATTCAAGTATCGAATTCGTATGATTCGATTAATTCTGTAGATGGCTAATCCGGCCTTATAAAAAAAGTTTACCATCAAGATAAATCCAAAAGTGCGCGACTCGCGCTCAACAGTCAACATCTTAAATTTTTCATCCCATTTAAGAAAAATACCTTGCAAAGCACAGTGAGATTTGAATGCTTGAATAAATCACTGCACACATTATTGTTGCACTACTGTCCGAGGGACTTCTTTTCTCTTGCTCATGGCATGGATAACTTCCTGTTCATTTCATTCATCTAATAGGACAATAGTTTGAGAATTAACAGAAAATAATCAGAATATAAAATTTGAATGAGGAATACATGTATTAGGATGCTTGTGCTAAGTAGAAGACAATCAGAACTCACAAAAACCTATCGAATGTATGGCTGTGGAAATTCACACTCAAAATTCATTTGTTTCTACCAATCCCTCATTTCTCTTCATTTTAGGATGTTTATGTTGAAAAAAGAATAGAGTGAAATAACTGAAAGGAGCTGAAGTGCACCAGATGATTGATCGCTAAGTTTTATTTGCAGGTGTCTTGGAACCTTTCGCCAATTTCTGAACAAAAAGCTCTCCTGCTCTGTAAGAAGATCGAACCTAAAAGTGCCACCCAACATATAAAGATTGTGAATTGCCAACAGAAAATGAGAAATTTTGATTGCTGGAAAAATGTAATGTGATGCAAGAGATACTCTAAATTGCCCCCACAATCAACTTTTGAAGCTCGGTTATTGTCTGATTTTGGTACAAGATAGAAGACAAAGAAATTAAACAGCTATCTCTTAATAACATGGTAATAACACTTACATCAGAATAATCACATTTTGATGACTAAACTCATGAAGCAATATAACAAACAAACACATTTCTAATTTCGTCTCGTAGCATCTGTGAAAGTTTCTAACATACACTTAATTTTAGTCAGCATCAGATGATACAATCGTACTCACCAGAGGTCCACTAGCAGCATAACGGAAACCAACAGATTCTCCAAACTCTTTCCAGAAGGCAAACTTCTCAGGGGTCACATACTCTTTGACTGCCAAGTGTAACGATGTCGGCTGCAAAAGATTTCAAAAACAAACAGATGTATATAAAGAATTAAGAAACAAAAAACTCAGCTTCCATTCTAAGTTGCATCATATCATTAGACCTGTAAGTACTGGCCCAATGTAAGAATATCAGACATCACTTCCTTCACCTCCTCACCTGACTCACCAAGACCGAGCTTGATGGAAGACTTAGTCATCATCCCCTCCTTTGTGTACCTAGACTCTGCTCATACCTGCCCAAAAATGATAAAACGTGGTACTGACGAATATCAAGTAGGTGTATCATGCGTCTTGTATGGTTTAAGGTAAATGCAATGTATAGGTGACTTCCTCCGTATTTGCCAGTTATATCAAATAAAGTGAGACTCATTCTCTAAGATTATCGCTGCTCGAGGATCTCTGACAATTCTTTGCAATCGCCTCACAGTTTCTATGTTGTGGGCAAATACATCAAGGTTAGAATCTACCAACAGTGAAACAGCCCCAAGATCACATAAAAAATCAGAAGTTAAATACTCCACTAATATTTCAGGTTTGAGTTTCTGGAACACAAAAAAACAGCTCTGAGAAGCCATCAAAATTACAAACCTTCAAAGCTTTTACTGTCTCCGCAAAGTGGCCACTTCCACCATTAGGCAAGTCATCACGATCAACACTCGTAAGGACAACATAGTCCACCCTTTCAAACATTTCAACTATGAAATGAAAACAATTCTTTGGCCAATAAGATTCGATCACTGTAATTAAGAAACGATATATTTTGAACTCAAGCAGAAGAATGCAGCTTACTCATTGCTAACTTAATTGCTATCATTATATTGCCTAAATGAAAATTAAATTGTTACTTACTTTCATTATTTCCATGTACCGCACTTCTGAACATTAGCTGTCAGTTAAAAGTTGATATTTAATGGAATGAAATGACTACAGCTTCTTGAACATGAAAAATTTCTGATTAATTCTCAATTTAATAGCACAACTACTCAATAACTAAAATCCTAATAGAGAGCTCAAGAGCATACCATGGCTACAATGTAAAACTGCATACAATTTTAATATGAATCCGGTGGCTCTGGGTTTCTGCTGGTCTTAACAGCGCAGAATCTACAACCTCGGGTGCATGTATCTCCTAGAAGCATAATTGTGGATGTTGCAATGCCATCACCTTCACCACCAGCTCCTCCCCCTCCTTTCCAACACTGCATCCCAAACACCAAAGTCATGGTAAGCTTCAACTTATTATGATGCAGCGCGGAAGCGAGCAAAACTCACAGGACTCTGTTGCCTAATTGATGCAGCACAAAGGAAAAACAATTTCACACAGAGAACAATTTATTCAAGAACAGTGGTTTATGTGCACGAAATTGTTCCACTTGTAATCATGCAATTTGTTTAATCCCTGGAATCCTTATAATTGGCATGAAAACAATAACGTTAATAACAAAAAGATCTTAATATCAGTCATTTATTAAAAAAAAAAAAAACTGATATAAGCTGGAGTTTATATCATCTATCAGAAACAAAATTGAAGTGCCAACTATTTACCACCAAAGTTCCAAATTTTTGATGCAAGAAACCAAGAATTCGTAAATCTACACTAAAATTTCGATCGAGGAACCACTATGACCTCTCCGATGTTGGGCACTGCGCCTCGGCGCAAACCGTGTTCAGCTTCAACTCCGAGAGCGACTCCTGCAGCAACCCGTACTTCTCCCTCTGCGGCGCCCTCTGCCTGAGCCGCTCCGGCTTCTTCACCTTCGGCTCACGGCCGGTGTGCAGCCCCATTCCGCCCGGGTACGGTCCTCCGAACGCAGCCGCTGGCAGCGATTCCGACAGCATCGCTTCCGCCCTCTTCGAAGCATCCACTGCTTCAGATCGAACAAAAACCCGCAAATTCCTGGAATTCTTCGACCGTGGCTTCGCGGAACAGATCGGCATCGGCCACCGCCAAGGATCGGCGAGCCATTTCTGCGACGTTTTTGAGGATCAAGCTCGGCAATCGACGGAAGCAGCGGAGTGGGCGATAATTTTAGGCGAATTGCATATTCTAGTCCCTTTTAAATGCCTTTTTTTATCGTAATAAATATTAAAAATTCATATTTAATTTGGTTCGTCTGATCAAAATTAAACGAATCAGATTGAGGT
>NW_027432031.1:0-15572 GCF_044706935.1 Curcuma longa
CAATTTTACTCACAACCGTTATACAAGTCTAAACTCACCCAATTTAATTTCAAAAACAAGCTTAGAATTCTAAATATTTATATTAAATTTTAATTTTAATGATAAAAAATATGATTTTAGAATCGACTACCGTTAGGCCAATTTAGACCGGGCCGGACCCGGTAACGGCTTCTTATGCCGAGCCGACCCGGTCCGGCCCGGCCGGGAGAGCAAGGAAGCCGCCGCCCGCACCGACAACGGCGATACACCGCCCTTTTTGTTTCTTGTAGCCCAAGCCATGGGAATCCATATAAATCCCAATCCCGCTCCCTCTTCCTCGCCGCTCACCTCCTCCTCCCTTGCTCCTTAATCTCTGCTCCGAAGAACGCAACTCTTTTGCCCTAAGTTCATCTCAGGTACTTCAACCACTCTGCCCTCGAATTTGCCTTGTCAGATGTCGTTTCCATGGGGAAAAACGTGCCTTTTAGTTTAGGGTATGAGTTCTGATCAAATCCCTACCTTGTCTGTTTTTTTTTTTGGTGCATGAAGCAGTGAGATTGCTTGGATTTGGATAGATTGGCTGGATATCTCAGTGCTGTGATCTTAATGGTACGTAATGATTCCAATGTTTAGTTAATCTTTTTTAAATGCTCGTTCCGAATTTTGCTTAGTTAGTGATATCTTGGCCTGCAAAGTTTGAATGTTTTTTTTTTTCCATTGTTGATGAATGGTGGAGATGTTATGACAAGATGCCAATTTATTTGATGAATTTTGAGCTCTTTGTTTTGACGTCCCAATGAACGATGGTAAACGAAGAGGATAAAGCACATTTTCTTTTTTTGATGAATAGCTTTGATTAGCTTTTTGTCTAGCTTTGGATGGATGAGTTACAAAGTATGGACATCACTTCAATATCAATGTTTCCTCTATTCCCCAAAGGAAATAAAGAGAAAAAAATAATATCGTTCGATTTGTCACTTTTAAGACTTGTAAAAGTTTAGATTCTATTTACCCGGAAGGAAGGATAGGGGACGACTAGTTCATGGAAATCTTTATTCATCGGCTCCAAATTTCAGTAGTAAGAAGTCTCCTTTCCTCTCAATGTGTTCACCTAGTTTTAGGCAGGTGAACACTGCGCCCATTGAAGTAGAGATGAGAATTGGTGTTATGTTATGTTAATCAATTCATAAACAAGTTGTGTTTTTATAAGGTGTATGAACTAAATTTTCTAAAAAGTTAGGTTATATGATATAAAGGCTATATATGTTTTTAAAATAAATTATCTTTGTAAATTGGTCAATTCATATCAACCCATTTATATGTTAGGATTATGCCATATCACTTTAGGATTTTGTCTCTACTAATTGTGTTTCAGATTAGATTAGATTGACTCATGTGTAATATTGTCGACTCTAAAAAAGGATGGAAAAAATGATCATTCTGCCTAACATGACGAGTTCTAATGTGAGAAGTGGGGGGCATTAGGTATTGGATGAGGTTAGCATCAAGTGAGGTCGTGGCGGGTGGCCGATGGTGAGGCGACATGATTACTTATGAGGCAATATGGCAAGTTGAAGTAGGCAAGGATAAAAAATACGGCAAGTTGTAGTAGGCTGGGGCAATGTGGTAAGGTGAAGTGGGTGTCGAAGAAGCTGAGTGTAAACTTGTGCCTTTACTCTCTCCTCTTTTCTTATCTCCTTTGTGTCGAGGTAGAGGGGGTAATAGGAGTGAGGACTAAGGAAGAGGAAGTAAGTAGGAACCATAATTTGTATTCCTTCTTTCTCTCATCTCTTTCATCTCCCTCTCCTATCCTCAGTTTTCATAATTGAAAACTTTTAGAATTCATTAGTAAATATATCTACACTTGTTATTAGAACTTTGTAGAATCCAAAGTCTCTTTGATCAAATGAATTTTCTCTCATTGTTTAAGCATATACAATCTTGTATACCTTTTCATGTCATTCACAATAACGCAACCATGATTGCAGAAACTATCGGAACTCCAAATATTCAGTTTTGTTTGGGGAAAAGGAGCATTAATATTGCCTTGAAGTTTCATTAACTATTAGACTGTCCCTGTAGATATGACAGTATAAAATAGTCCAATACTTTACTAGTGTTCAGTACAACTCTTTTGCTACATTCCATTTATTTGTCTATTTGTCAACATTTTCCTATTTTTCATTCTAATCCATTGGAGAGTTGAGGATTCTAACTTAAATAGTTGCTTTTGAGAGTGCTAATTACCATCTCCAACTTGGTCTTTCTCATGAACCAGCATAATAGGAGCTATATCTATTACCAGCATAAATCGAAGTGTATGGTTGATCAATAGATATCGGTGATTCTGATCCTAGTTCTCGCCTATAATGATATAAACATGGTAATTTTTGCCGGTTGCTTTAGCCTTTATGGTTCAAAGATAGTCTCTTGTAGCTTAAAGAGTCGGATAAATTGAAATTGTAATATTCCAAAGTTTAGAAGTGAGATCTCTCATATTAATTTCATGCTTGACTACCGTTACAGTAAGTTATTTCAAGAAATTTTAATAGGACCATAAGTGAACTAAACGTTTGTGAGCAAGTTTAGTGTTCTGCTTGATAACAACTAGATATATCTATTCAACGTACACAAGATCAATTAAATGAATAATCTTGAACAACTTATTAACTAAATGAATAAGTTTGAACACGTGTTTAGCTTCTTAATGTTCATAATAAAGATTGTGAATTGGTTGTGACTACAAAGTTTGTGAATCATATTCATCAACAAAGTTCTTATCAAACATGTAAATAGACAAACAAGTAGTTCTCAAAACGAACAAATAAACTTGTAATATCAAGCTCACTAATCAATCAAACAAGTTAAAAATATAAAAGTTTCAAATATCTAAATAAATCAAACTTAAGTTAAATTTGAACAAAGCTCAAGTTCGTCAAAAGAAACCAAATAACTATTTCGATGACTTACTTCATTTTAGGCTTGGCTTGATTTGGCTCTATTATCTTATCAAATAAGTTTGAAATAAGTTTGAGCAATACCAAGTTTGGCATGACTTGGTTCATTTACAACCCTAAGATTTAGTATTGCTGAAGATCTTGAGCATTTATAATTCTTGATTTCTTCTTTTTGAATCCCAATTTCTATCTAATAGTATCCATGATATGGTTCATCTGTGATGCTTTCATGACGTCCTTTCATCACTACAGACAACTCCTTTAATTGCAAGTCTAACAGTGGCTGCTGCTGCGATGGGAGGTCGATACATGATTCAGGCATGGCAGGCATTTAAAGCTCGCCCTATTGTTCCTCGAGTCCGTAGGTTCTATCCCGGCGGTTTCGAGCAGCAGATGACGAAGCGAGAAGCCTCATTGATTCTTGGCGTGAGGTATGTCCAACTTTGGTTTCTCTAACAGAATGCTGTCTGTCTCATCGGTTGCTTCTTACGCAAACTTGGACTTGGACTTGTCGCAGAGAGCATTCTCCGCTGGACAAGATCAAGGAGGCTCACAGGAGAGTGATGGTGGCGAACCACCCGGATAGCGGAGGAAGCCATTACCTCGCTTCGAAGATCAACGAGGCCAAGGACATGTTGGCGGGTAAATTGAGAGGTGGTTCATCCGTGTTTTGATTTCTTCAGTGAGCACGATTCATAGATATGATGAATCTGACACTCCATAAGAGTGTTCCAGCTTCTTACAAAGGACTAACTAACTAACTACATTCTCTGACCTTGACGACGACTTTATTTTTCAATTTCTTGGAACAATTGAGATGATTCAGTCTCTATTTTGTAAGAATTAGGTTTTACCCATTATGAAACACATGGAAATAATATTGTAATTGTTGGTGTTAATTCTTAGTTTATTCTCGAGAAGAGGTAATTTGTTGAGTGGTGCCCATTATTAAACGGAGAATGATACATAGCCTTAGGATGGGTTGTCAATGTATCAATGAATATGATTTTGGTTAAATTTTTTGTAAAAATCAAAAGCATCTCTGATTATCAAAATGGGTGTTAAATTTTTTAAAAAAATAAATAAATAGTGCTTAATATTTTTTATTTCAATTGAAATATTATTATAGTAGCTATATAGTGATAGTAATCATTGTAATGTATTAAAAATAAATTAATTTAATTTAGTTTAAAAAATATTTATTTTAATATATAATAACTAGCCTTATATATTATAATTGTTATACAAGTATGCGATAAGAATATTAAATAGTTATCATTTAATAGTAATTATGATAACTCAGTAAGAAAAATTAAAATAGCTATTTTAAGTTTAAAAATGGTTTGTTTGATAGAAGTGGGCTCCGAGGAATTTAGTGGATCCAGCGCACACCGGCCTGTTATCCTTCCACCGTTGAAAGCGGATGGGTCTAATTGCTCTGTGAAACCAGCCTGATCAATTGCCCTTCACATTATGACCCGGATGAAGCGAGCCTACGCCCAATTATACCGGCTCACAATCAACTTGGACCGGACAGGCCAGTGATCGTACGGTGAGTCCACGTATCCAAACCCAACGACATCATCCAAACCATTCATCGCCCCCGCTTGGGTCACAAGCCGCCGCAACACGGCTCGGCAATCAAGACGCAAATGAGAATTACTATACCTAGTAGAAGCTAATCGGCGATCGGAAGACGAATCCTAATAGGTAACCAACTATTTACCTCCTCACAGAGTTCCACCTTTTGCAGAAGAGATAGAATGATGTGGGACTAAAAGAGTTCCCTTTGGACGGAAGATGCGATCTTGCTTCCAGGCGGCGAGCGCGAGATGGTCTGTGGTGGCGTTGGCCTTGGCGGTGGCTGCGCAGTCTTCTATTGCCACCGCGGGCGGCGGGGGAGGAAGACTAGAAGCGGAAGCCAGGAAAAGAAGCAAGCCGCTGCTCTCTTTCCCCCTTTCGTCCTCTCGCTGCCTGCGATTTTTCTTGTCGACAAAATCACGCGAAGATTGAAGAAGCTACAAACAACCTCTCCACTAGGTTGCATTTGCAGATTAACTGAATGAGATTATTCTTAGTCCTCTCCTACTTAATTAATTCTTGTATTCCGCTTATGTTGTTTCTTGACATATTGTGATCGATATAACATAATCTCTGTAATTTGTTTGATTAAATCTGTGTGTGTTCTGGTGTTATTCATATTGCAAAGTAGACCCGAGAGTCAAAGAAGTAGGTTGAGTTAATTTAGAATATTTATTAAACGGAGAACGATCCAAAGGATAAAGGACAGATTGTCAAGACAATCTATCAGTGAATGATTTTTAATTTTATTTTTTTTGTTTTTACAAAAATCAAAAGCATCTCTAATTATTATTAATGATATCGTTGGTATCTAACCCAATGCTAGATCAGTAGAATAGGTTATGTTCCTGATTCGTTTCTGGGTGCGCAGCTTCTTCTCAGCACTTCACTTGAGCGAGCTTGGGTGGAGAGAAAGATGTGAAGCTTCCGGGGCCTGCGAACACAACAATATGAGTAGGAAGGTCAGGGGTTGTCCCAGCGCGACCACTCCGATGCTTAAGTTAGTTCAGGGAGAAAGAAGCGAGAATGAAAAAAGAGAATTTGTGAGATTGCATACCTCCCTTTAGCACAGAACTAACATTTTATATGAATCGAAGACGTGATGTCGTGTCACAGATGTGACTGAAGTCTCATCACCGTTATGAATGTGTCAGAAGGTATGGTATAGTTAGCGCATATGTCTCATCGCTGACTTGTATTTAAGAGGGTCATGTCACCACGCACGTTTGTCAGAGCATTGCCATGATGAGTTGCAGAGGTGGCAGGAGGACATTCACAACCGTACGATGGGGGAGTGGTCTTTGGGAAAAAAAGAGAAGCCCGCATTGGCCCAAGGCAGAACGGTGAAGCCGGCGTACCTTACGTCCGAATGGATCGACTCGGCTCGGGACCGGGGTGCCGGGATCCGGCTCGATCGGGGCTCCGTTGTTGGATCAGGTTGGACCAGCTAGAGGGGGTGAATAGACGGTTAATGAATTTAGCACTCGTCTCTTTAATAAAAAACTTGGTTGCAACTGGATCGTTGCTTCCAAGGCGGTTAATGCTCACTCAGAACTCCTTTAGGCGGAGAAGCCTTTACAGTTGTAGCACAGAGACTTAGCTAGAAGAAAGAATACAAAGCAATTGATGATCTAACTCTAAAACTCTAAGTCTATTTATAGGTTAAGAGAACAAATCCTAATCGTAGATCGTAGATAGGTTTTGCTCTTAACCATTGATCTGTAGATGAGATCTTCATCGTTGGTCTTTGATAAGCTTGATTTGTAGCTGTTGATTAAATAAGGATAAACTTTATCTTTAATAAAAGATAAAGAGAATTATCCTTAGTAATAATTAAGTATTTATCTTTGTATAATAAAAGATAAAAACTTAATTATCTTTTCTTTTTTTTTTCTTCAAAAGTCACGTCCAAGTTTTAGTCTTTTCGCTGGTCAAATTCAGCGGTCAAAGTCAACGGTCAAAGTCAATAGTTTGACTTTTGTTGACTTTTTGTTGAATCGTCGGTTGGGTGATTTCTGGCCAACCGGAGTTAGGCTCACCCGAACCCGACTCCGGCCTTTCGCCCTTCGAGCGTGCTTCCTCCCGGCTTCTCGTCTCTTGGACGTCGCGTACGTCCTTCTCGTTCCACCGGCGTACTCTTCCGCAGCTTTCGCGTCCCTCGAATTGCACCAAGCCCGTCGGCTCACTTCCCCGCGCAACCCTTCTCGTCCGCTACGTCTTACGCTCGACTTCCTCCGTACCTAAGCTCCTGCGCACTTAGCAGAGGGATTAACAAAACACAAGACCTAACTTAACCTGGTCGATCACATCAAAACTAACCAGGGCACCAACATCCGTGACGCTCTAAGCCCAACTTGAGGATCCGGCTCAGTTCGGTACCAAGTAGTCGAGAGGATGCGTCTCAATCTGGTTACGGCTCCGTTGGAGAGGTACTGCCATCGAGTCCTACCCGATTCCCCTAACTCGGCCTGCAAGACTAGACTCGGGGATGAGGTGCCAGAAGATTCGGCCCGGTTGTGGGCTCTGTGACGCTTTGGGCCAGACCCGATTGGCTGCTCTCAGATTTGACTAACCGCGACCCACTCCTTACGACCATAACAGTCTACATCATCCAGTCGACGACAACCCAAGCTTGAGTGCATGGGAGTATTTCGAGTCCAAATGGATTGAACTTTAGAGTAGGGCTTAGTGATCGAGCACCACGGAAGTCGAGTGGTGGAGCGCTTGAGTGGCAATTGTCAAATGTCCTAGGAGAGAGTGGTCGAGCACCTTTAGTCTTGATCATCGAGTGGCAACTATCAAGTGGGTTACGCTCTTGATTGTCTGAGAGTGTGAATATAATTAGAGCTCGAATAATTATCAACGGTCAATATTGAAAGGATATCATCAAGGTCTACTTCTTTTACGGTAGGACATCAACCGTTCGAATACTACCCTATCTCGGATTAATGAATGAGTGTTATTTGTTTTAAAAAAATAGAATTTAATATTTTTTATTTTAAAAATACTTTTATTTCAAATTGAAATATTATTACAGTATACCTATATAGTGACTACTGTTTTAAAACTATGTATTAAAATAAATAAATTTAATTTAGTTAAAAATATTATTAATAAAAAATTTATAAATATTTTTAATTATATTAAAATAATTTTGATTGAGTTAATACAAAAATTAATATTAAAAAACAATATATATTATTTTTATTAAGTTAAACTTTAAAAAAATTTACAAAAATCAAAAGCATATCTAATTATTGGACACAAATCAAAAAGGAAATTAGGTAAACCGTCGAAAGAGCATTTTTTTAAAAAAAATAAATAAATAAGACGCCCATGAAATATTTTATATCTAAAATATCATTTATTCTTACTCGGTAGCGCTACACCATATAGT
This sequence comes from Curcuma longa, assembly GCF_044706935.1. Taxonomy (NCBI): domain Eukaryota; kingdom Viridiplantae; phylum Streptophyta; class Magnoliopsida; order Zingiberales; family Zingiberaceae; genus Curcuma; species Curcuma longa. The sequence goes on from NW_027432031.1 coordinate 7,915, forward strand.
AACTAAGGAATTTATTACAATTTAAAAAATTAACTATTTTATTTTAATCAAAATTACTATAGATAAAATATTATTATATTAAACATACTATTTATTAATTTATTTAAAAATATTTAAATTTTATCAAAATTATTTTAAAATAATTATAGAAGTTATTAAATAGCTAATACATGATTATGATTATAGTTAAACTTTAAAGCATAAATTCTAAATTCTAAAATTTAAATACTATTATATCAAAATAAAATTTAATAACTTTATCAAAATTATTTAAACTTTATCAAAATTATTTTAAATTGATCAAAATTAATTTAAAATAGTTATAAAATTACTAAATAATTGCTACACATCTATAATCAAACCTTAAATCTTGAATACTATTATATTAAAATATTACTTATAAAAGTTATTTAAATTTTATTAAAATCATTTTAAAATAATTGTGAAAGCTACTAGACATAATTATAGCTAAATCTTAAATTATAAATATTAAATCATAAATTTTATTATATTAAAATATTTTTTAATAACTTATTTAAACTTATCGATATCCACTTTAAATTGATCAAAATTATTTTTTAACTGTAGAAATTATTAAATAGTTAATACAATACTATAACAGTGTGATTAACTGCTATAATAATATTAAAAATAAAAATATTCTCTATGATGGAATTCTCTTTTGATTTTTTATTTGAAAAAAATATCTTTTTCTTGATTTACTTAATTTGGAACGATCTTTTGATTTTGCCCCTAATTATTAGAATGGGTGTTTTTTGTAAAAAAATAAATAATGCTTAATATATTTTTATTTTAAAATACTCTTATTTCAATTGAAATATTGTTATATTATATATATAGGAACTACTGTTTTACTATGTATTAAAATAAAATAATTTAATTTTACTATTTTTAAAATGTTTTAAATTATATTAAAGTAATTTTGATTAAGTTAGTAAAAAAAGTTTAATATAAAACTATAATATATATTGTTTTTATTAAGTTAAACTTTGCAAATTATTTACTTTAATATATAATAACTAGCTCTATATATTATAACTGATATTTTTGAAATAAAAAATATGGCAAATTTATCTATGGAGAAGTAATTAATGGATAAAAATAAAATTTATAGTTTAGAAAAATGATTTGTTTGATAGACGTGGGCTCCCAGGACTTTAGTGGATGCACTGTACAGCGGCCTGTTATCTTTCCACCGTTGAAAGCGGGTGGGCCTGATTGCTCTGTGAAACCAGCCTGATCAATTACCCTCCACATTATGACCCGGGCGAACAGGGCCTACGCCCCATTATACCGGCTCACAATCAACTTGGAACAGACAGGCCAATGATCATACGGTGAGTCCACGCCTCGAAACCGATCGGCATCATCCAAACCATTCATTGCCCCCGCATGGGTCACAAGCTGCCGCTACACAGCTCGGCGATCGAGGCCCACAGGAGAACCAATATAACGAGTATCCTAAAATGATTATAGAACGATGTGGGACTAAAAGAGTTAGCTTTGGGATGAACTCTCGCTTCGCGCCGGCGAGCGCGAGATGGTGAGCGGTGGCGCTGGCCTTGACGGCGGCGGCACCGTCGTTGATTGCCACCGCGGGCGGCGGGGGAGTAAGGTTAGAAGTGGAATGCAAGGGAAAGAGCAGGCCGCTGCTCTCTTCCCCCTTTCGTCCTCTCGCTGTCTGCGATTTCTCTTGTCGACAAAAACACGCGAAGGTTGAAGAAGCTACAAACAACCTCTCCACCAGCTTTCATTTGCAGATTAACTGAATGAGATTATTCTTAATCCTCTCCAACTTAATTCATTTCAACCTGTGTATTGTGATTGGTTGTTCATATTGCAAAGTAGAACTGAGAATTGAAGTACTTTTTAGAAGATGATTATTTCCATAAAGCAGTTTAATCCCGCAGATACACGTATTTCCAAGTTTAAAGTATAATCTTTGTTTTTGGTTCATGGAGACTTAAATTACATAGGCAGATTTGAGCGGAGAGAGAGGAATGAATTACCACTTTGGTTTCAATGAAAGGATCACGTTGAAGTCAAATATTGAAATAGTGTGGCAGTAACATGGTTGTTTGTTTGAGTACCATCCTTTGGCATAAGATCTATGTCGCTAGTTCTTTTGTAATTCTCTCTTCTATTTGTCTGTTTTTCATTATGATATTTTTTTTGAATTTTTTCAGTTGAAAGAATCTGAAGAAAAGGTTAAGAACCTCTCACAGGAACGAGAGCTGCTGCTAAAGCAGAGAGAATCTGCTCTTCAGGAAACACGCCACTTGTGGCGTTCTGAGCTTGCAAAGGCTAGGGAACGCGCTGTGGTATTAGAAGCAGCTGTTGTGAGAGCTGAAGAAAGAGCCAGAATAGCAGAGGTGGATTCTGAAGCCAGAGTAAAGGATGCTGTAGAAAAAACATTAGCAGCCATAAAACAAAAAGAGGATCTCCTGGCTCTTGTTCATAGGTTGCAATCACAAGTACAAGAGGTATTACACCAATTTTTTTTTATTCTTTAGGAGTATTTCATATTCTCCATAAATCTGGTGATAGAGTTCAAAATTTAATAAGATTAGGTCAAAAATATAATCTTACAATTACAAAAAATTGAAATTGTAAGATTATAATTATATTCATTATTTGTTATTTTATATATTTTAGCTTTAGTTCCATCTGTTTATAATAAGTTTCTTTTAAAAAAAAATATTTTCAGTGGTTGATTGGAAAATTTTATATATATATAAATATATGAACAGTTAGATATCCAAGTAGAAAAAACTGGTATTATGGAATGGACAATAAATAATATTAATTTATGTGCTCAAAACAAAATATATATTAATAAATTTAATAGCAAAGTAAAAATATTTCCATTGCCGGGATTTATGAACCCGGGTCGCCTGGGTGAAAGCCAGGTATCCTAACCGGACTAGACGACAATGGAAGTGTTGTGAGATGCCTTCAATAATTTTATTTAATTATATTCTTTGACTGTTTGTTAATATTAAAATCAATGGCTTATTCAATAAAAATAATAATAATAATAAGCCAAAATCCAAAATAATCATTTCTTTTATTATCATAATGTGTGTTGTGTGTTATATTTTTGAAAGGTATAAAAGGCCGCATAGTAATTTTAACTAAAATTATTAGATGATTTTAAATTCGCTCATTTTTTAAAATATATATTTTATTCCTTGAAAACACATGCTTTTTATCAAAATTTGAGTATTTTTTATAATGGCCAATGGTGTCCATTTCCCAAATAAATCCTATGACCTTTAAAACTATACTATAATTTTCCCATTTAAAGTTTGAGTTCTAAAAGTTCATCCAACAATTTTACTCACGATTGTTATACAAGTCTAAATTCACCCAATTTAATTTCACAAACAAGCTTAGAATTCTAAATATTTATATTAAAATTTAATTTTAATGATAAAAAATATGATTTTAGAATCGACTATCGTTAGGCCAATTTAGACCGGGCCGGACCCGGTAACGGCTTCTTATGGCCGACCCGACCCGGTTCGGCCCCGCCGGGAGAGCAAAGAAGCCACCGCCCGCACCGACACCGGCGATACACCGCCCTTTTTGTTTCTTGTTTTTTCTTTTTTTGATTTACAAGGGGTATGGGCAGCTAGCACCAACTAGTCCCCTTGGCTGACCGGCCTTGCCCCACGGCCTTCAACGAGAGTCCCCACCGGCCAGCCAGGAGGATTCACTGGCACCTACATTCCAGTCCATTATTAAATTGGGATCCACGTGCCCGACCAGCACAACCGACTGCCACGCCCCAGGCACGCGTCCCGGAGGACGAACCGTGACCTATGGAGAGGGAATGCGGTTACCACACGCCCTGGGCCCCTTTTTGTTTCTTGTAGCCCAAGCCATGGGAATCCATATAAATCCGGATCCCTCTCCCTCTTCCTCGCCGCTCACCTCCTCCTCCCTTGCTCCGTAATCTCTGCTCCGAAGAACGCAACTCTTTCGCCCTAAGTTCATCTCAGGTACTTCAACCACTCTGCCCTCGAATTTGCCTTGTCAGATGTCGTTTCCATGGTGAAAAAACGTGCCTTTTAGTTTAGGGTATGAGTTCTGATCAAATGCCTACCTTGTCTGTTTTTTTTTTGGGTGCATGAAGCAGTGAGATTGCTTGGATTTGGATAGATTGGTTGGATATCTCAGTGCTGTGATCTTAATGGTACGTAATGATTCCAATGTTTAGTTAATCTTTTTTAAATGCTCGTTGCAGGTTTTCCGAATTTTGCTTAGTTAGTGATATTTTGACCTGCAAAGTTTGAACTTTTTTTTTTTTCCATTGGTGATGAATGGTAGAGATGTTATGACAAGATACCAATTTATTTGATGAATTTTGAGCTCTTTGTTTTGACGTCCCAATGAACGATGGTAAACGAAGAGGATAAAGCACATTTTCTTTTTATGATGAATAGCTTTGATTAGCTTTTTGTCTAGCTTTCGATGGATGAGTTACAAAGTATGGACATCACTTCAATATCAATGTTTCCTCTATTCCCCAAACGAAATAAAGAGAGAAAAAAATATCGTTCGATTTGTCACTTTTAAGACTTATAAAAGTTTAGATTCTATTTACCCGGAAGGAAGGATAGGGGAGGTCTAGTTCATGGAAATCTTCATTCATCGGCTCCAAATTTCAGTAGTAAGAAGTCTCCTCTCCTCTCAACGTGTTCACTTAGTTTTAGCCAGGTGAACACTGAACACTGCGACCATTGAAGTAGAGATGAGAATTGGTGTTATGTTGTGTTAATCAATTCATAAACAAGTTGTGTTTTTATAAGGTGTATGAACTAAATTTTCTAAAAAGTTAGGTTATATGATATAAAGGCTATATATGTTTTTAAAATAAATTATCTTTGTAAATTGGTCAATTCATATCAACCCATTTATATGTTAGGATTATGCCATATCACTTTAGGATTTTGTTTCTACTAATTGTGTTTTGGATTAGATTAGATTGACTCATGTGTAATATTGTCGACTCTAAAAAAGGAAGGAAAAAATGATCATTCTCCCTAACATGACGAGTTCTAATGTGAGAAGTGGGGCATTAGGCATTGGATGAGGTTGGCATCAAGTGAGGTCGTGACGGGTGACCGATGGGGAGGCGACACGATAACTCATGAGGCAATGTGGCAAGTTGAAGTAGGCAAGGCAATGTGGCAAGTTGTAGTAGGCTGGGGCAATGTGGTAAGGTGAAGTGGGCGTCGGAGAAGCTGAGTGTAAACTTGTGCCTTTACTTTCTCCTCTTTTCTTATCTCCTTTGTGTCGAGGTAGAGGGGGTAAGTAGGAGTGAGGACTGAGGAAGAGGAAGTAAGTAGGAACCGTAATTTTTATTCCTTCTTTCTCTAATCTCTTTCCTCTCTCTCTTCTATCCTCACAGTTTTTGTACATGAAGAATTTTAGAATTCATTAGTAAATATATCTACATTTATTATTGGAACTTTGTAGAATCCAAAGTCTCTATGATCAAATGTATTTTCTCTCATTGTTTAAGCATATACAATCTTGTATCCCTTTTCATGTCATTCACAATAACACAACCCTGATTGCAGAAACTATTGAACTCCAAATATTCAGTTTTGTTTGGGAAAAAGGAGCATTAATATTGTCTTTCATTAACTATTAGACTGTCCCTGTAGATATGATAGTATGAAATAGTCCAATACTTTACTAGTGTTCAGTACAGCTCTTTTGCTGCATTCCATTTATTTGTCTATTTGTCAACATTTGCCCTTTTTTCATTCCAATCCATTGGAGAGTTGAGGATTCTAACTTAAATAGTTGTTTTTGAGAGTGCTAATTACCATCTCCAACTTGGTCTTTCTCATGAACCAGCATTATAATAGCTATATCTGTTACTAACATAAACTGAAGTATATGATTGATCAATAGATATCGGTGATTCTGATCTTAGTTCTCTCCTATACCAGTTGCTTTAGCCTTTATGGTTCAAAGATGGCCTCTTGTAGCTTAAAGAGTCAGATGAATTGAAATTGTAATATTCCAAAGTTTAGAAGTGAGATCTCTCATACTGATTTCATGCTTGAATACCATTACAATAAGTTATTTTCGAGAAATTTTAGTAGGACCGTAAGTGAACTAAATGTTTGTGAGCAAATTTAGTGTTCAGCTTGGTAAGAGCTGGATATATCTATTCCATATATACAAGATCAATTAAATGAACAATCTTGAACAACTTATTAATTAAATGAACAAGTTTGAACACGTGTTTAGCTTCTTAATATTCATAATAAAGATTGTGAATTGGTTGTGAACAATGTCCACAAACAAAGTTTCTGGATCATGTTCATCAACAAAGTTCTTATCAAACATGTAAATAGACAAACAAGTAGTTTTCAAAATGAACAAATAACTAACTAATCAAATAAGTTTAAAATGTAAAAGTTTCAAACAAACTCAGGCTTGATAACATCTAAACAAACTAAATTTAAGTCAAGATTAAACAAAGCTAAAGCTTATAAAAAGAAACCAAATAACTGTTTCAATGGTTTACTTCGTTTTAGGCTTGGCATGATCTGATTCTATTACATTATCAAAAAAGTTTGAGCAATACAAAGTTTGGCATGACTTGGTTCATTTACAACCTTAAGATTTAGTATTGCTGAAGATCTTGAGCATTTATAATTCCTGATTTCTTCTTTTTGAATTCCAATTTCCATCTAATAGTTAGTATCCATGATATGGTTCATTTGTGATGCTTTCATGACATCCTTTCATCACTACAGACAATTCCTTTAATTGCAAGTCTAACTGTGGCTGCTGCTGCGATGGGAGGTCGATACATGATTCAGGCATGGCAGGCGTTTAAAGCTCGCCCTGTTGTTCCTCGAGTCCGTAGGTTCTATCCCGGAGGTTTCGAGCAGCAGATGACGAAGCGAGAAGCCTCATTGATTCTTGGCGTGAGGTATGTCCAACTCTGGTTCCTCTAACGGAATGCTATCTGTCTCATCTGTTCCTTCTTATGCAAACTTGGACTTGGACTTGTCGCAGAGAGCATTCTCCGCCGGACAAGATCAAGGAGGCTCACAGGAGAGTGATGGTGGCGAACCACCCGGACAGCGAAGGAAGCCATTACCTCGCTTCGAAGATCAATGAGGCCAAGGACATGCTGGCGGGTAAATTGAGAGGTGGTTCATCCGTGTTTTGATTTCTTTAGTGATCACAATTCACAGATATGATGAATTTGACGCTCCATAAGAGTACTGTTCCAGCTTTTACAAAGGACTAACTAACTAACTAACTACATTCTCTGACCTTAACAATTTTATTTTTCAATTTCTTGGAACAATTGAGATGATTCACAGAGTCCCATTTTGTAAGAATTGAGTTTTACTCACACATGGAAATAATATTGCAATTGTTAGTGTTAATTCTCAGTTTATTCTCGTGAAGAGGTAATTTGCTAAGTGATGCCCATTTATTAAACGGAGAATGATGCATAGGATTAGGATGGGTTATCAATTTATCAATGAATATGATTTTGGTTAAATTTTTTATAAAAATCAAAAGCATCTCTGATTATCAAAATGGGTGTTTTAAAAAAAAAATAGTGTTTAATATTTTTTATTTCAATTGAAATA
>NW_027432032.1:0-10528 GCF_044706935.1 Curcuma longa
TTTTACTCAAGTCGTGGATCAGGTGTTGGGGCAATTTTGCCCAAGCGATTTGGATTTTAATGTTTGGCTGAATCAGTTTAAGTTAGGCAATGTTTGTTGGTCTAACATGTGTGACTTGAGTTCACAGGAAAGTTCAGGAATGGAGTCTTGGCATTTGGTGAAATCCCGGAGGCTCGGCCTCTTGGCAAAGGACGAAGTCCCAGAGGCAAAGCCTCTTGGCAAGAGAAGTCTTAGCACGACAAAGTCGAGGGAAACATGTCAAGCGAGTGCAAGGAAGTGCACAAGGCTTGTGGAAGGCGTTTAAAGACTTGTGTCAAGGCTAAGGGATGAAGAAGAAGCTGAAAAAAGGAGTTTTAGCTCGCAGTGTTTCACCGGCCCTGCCGCAGTCGACTGTGGTTGATCCGTAAGAACACACAGTCAAGTTTCAAGAGTATCAATCGACTGAAGTTTGAATTCCAGTCGACTGGGGTCAAACAGAAAGTTCAGTCGAGAGATAGTCGACTGATACCAGTTGACTGGTGTTGGAGTAGTTGATTTCAGATCTGCCGTTGGCTACAGCTGACCAATTAAATGCGTATTAAATAGCCGTTGAAGCCCACGACTTTGACTGGCCCAGAAGGGTTCCGACTGGTGCACTGAATTTTATAAAAGAGCGATCAACGTCACAGAGAAAGAAATTCTAATTCTTTTCATCTCCTTGATTGCTCTTTTACATTGTTAAAGCTCTTTCTCTTCCTCCTAAACTTCACTACAAATCTTTTACGAGGAAGAAACTCTGTTGTGAAGCTTTCTCCGCCTTCGAAGCGTGCTTCGATAAGGAGGTTGTTTTCATAGTGGAATCGTCGGCTGCGTGTGTGGATCCTTGGATTAGTCACCTCGTTGAGGTGGATACTAAGTAAATCAAACCGGGTTAGTGTTTGTTCTTTGTGCTTTATCATTATTGCTTTGCTTACGCTAACAATCTCGCAGAGAAAGATCGAAAAATGTTATTCACCCCCCTATAGTGAACGCCTCGATCCCAACATCAAGCAGTTTCAGGTATTATTTTTTTACAATACCTACATATATTTTATATATTTGACCAGTGTTGTAGTGTTTAATTTTGAATTGAATTTTGTATTTCTGCATTCTGTTATTTCTATATAGGATGATATGAGTATATATATTCAAGATATTGCTGATAGTTCCTGCGTCGTGATCAACTGCAGTTTCTTGATTTACCTCTTCACAGATGGTCGTGGGACCGATCGTGTGGGGCCGCTAAGGTGGCAGATTCCACCTTTTTTGCAGAAGATATTGTTGATAGTGCTGTAGAGGAATCTCTATAGGAGTTTCGAGGAAGATTAGATTTTCATGGGCATGATCAAATATCAACGGAAGAAAAAAATATTATTGAGAAGTACATCTGCGGGGATATTTTGGGATAAAAATATCTTATATTATTTTAATTTTTTTGAAATTTTATTTTATTATTTTATATTTTTTAAGTTGCTAAGTTTGATATTTTGGCTTTGTAGTGGTATAGTCTGGCAAGATGATCATGTATTATTGTATGAGCATGAGTTATTGCAGTGTTTATTTGGCACCGAACTACGATTTGACCTCATTCATGCCTATTTCAATTTTTTGAGCAACAAAGAAAATAATTATGGGCATGAAATATATTGCATGTCTCCCAATGTCCTGGTACATACTCTTAATAATATTTGATTTATATCATCATCATAGTGATAGTTAATGATTATTTTTTAATTTTTTATAGAATGATGTGATTACAATGCTCGAAAAATACCAAAAAGAAGAGGGATACAGATAATACTTTTCAATATTTTTATCAAAGTTGCTTAAGAGTTTATTGGTCAAGCTGTCAGAGCTAGAGAAAGAGCTCCTAGAATGTTGTAAATACATATTTTTTTCCTATGCATTACAAAGCACATTGGTTCTTGCTCGTGTATACTCCAAGCGAAAAATCTTTCACGCTGAAAAATTCTATTAGTAGCCCTATTTACAAAGGTGCAGCAAAAAAATTTGTAAGTTGGATAAAAAAATAAGTTACTTTTATTTTTTAAAAATTTGTACACATCTTTTATGATTGATTTGATAAATATGTTTGTTTGAATTGGTTGTGCAGGTAAAATTTTTGTCCAGATATCTTTGGAATGTGGAACAGTGTGATATTGGCATAGGTGAAGTGATTGCTGTAAAGAGTCGGCAATAAGGAAATGATTTGAATTGTGGTATTTATATTTGTTTATGGGGTGAATGCTTTGCTCGAGATAATCCAACATTTTGGAAACAAGAATGAGATACATCAATCGAAGGGTATATAGCTCGGATTGCTTCGGCCATTTTGTTTGATAAACGAGGCTTGTTCAAAGGATTGAAATGATTTATCATACAAAATCAGTGTTTTGATGATTTTGTATGATAGTTGTTAAGTTTTGGTGATGATGGAGATATAATTATGTTTTAAATTGGTGTCATGATATTATGAATCTGTGGAACAGTATTTTGGTGGGATGATAATTTCATATTTGATGTATGAATTGGCCTTTGAGTATTGGATTTATAGTATTAGTCTTGCCCTTTTCTTCTTGTACTTTTGTAGTAATGGAATGTTACTCGTGCGTTAAGATCATGCCGATTTTTTTGATATTTAAGGGGCCAAAATAAGTACCAATTGATTAATATTAAGTACTTCTTATACCTATTTAGGTATTATATTTTTATTTCATGAATCACATACACAATAATTGAGCTTCCCTCACTTCTGTGCAACTCCACGGGCAATCAGTCAAGCCGTATCTGTAACATCCCAAATTTCTTTATTTCAAGTTCTTAAAGTGCTTAAAAATATTTAGAAATGTCATAGAAATATTCTAGAGATTTTTAGAAATTTTTAGAGTATTTTTATGCAATTTTTGGAGGTCGTTTGGTATTTTTATCTAAAGAAACAAAATCGCGAATAAAAAGACAGAGCCGAGGCTCGAACCCAAGACCTTTATGCAGTTATAAACCTTAAACAGTTTGTGCTAGCCAGGAGCCCCAGCAGGGGTATGCTTGAAAGAATAGGAAGCGCATTATTGTTATATGTGATAAACGGCGAAATACCCCTTAGTATAAATATGATAAGTTAAAGAGGTAATTAGTTTTCCACGACCTAAAATCCTCTCCCAGCCGTCGCCGTCGCCTCCTTGAGCGAAAAACACCAAAGAGAAGCTAGGAACCCTATGTGCGGCCGAGGAGGCAGTCCTTTCTTTCCTTCTACCATAGGGTTCCTAGCTTCTCTTTGTGTCTTCCGCTCAAGGAGGCGACGGCGATGGCTGGGAGAGGATTTTAGGTCGTGGAAAACTAATTACCTCTTTAACTTATCATATTTATACTAAGGGCATTTTGCTGTTTATCACATATAACAATAATGCGCTTCCTATTCTTTCAAGCATACCCCTGCTGGGGCTCCTGGCTAGCACAAACTGTTCCAAGGTTTATAACTGCATAAAGGTCTTGGGTTCGAGCCTCGGCTCTGTCTTTTTATTCGCGATTTTGTTTCTTTAGATAAAAATACCAAACGACCTCCAAAAATTGCATAAAAATACTCTAAAAATTTCTAAAATCTCTAGAATATTCTACTACATTTCTAAATATTTTTAAGCACTTTAGTAACTTCTAATAAAGAAATTTGGGATGTTACAGATACGGCTTGACTGATTGCCCGTGGAGTTGCACAGAAGTGAGGGAAGCTCAATTATTGTGTATGTGATTCATGAAATAAAAATATAATACCTAAATAGGTATAAGAAGTACTTAATATTAATCAATTGGTACTTATTTTGGCCCCTTAAATATCAAAAAATTCGGCATGATCTTAACGCACGAGTAACATTCCATTACTACAAAAGTACAAGAAGAAAAGGGCAAGACTAATACTATAAATCCAATACTCAAAGGCCAATTCATACATCAAATATGAAATTATCATCCCACCAAAATACTGTTCCACAGATTCATAATATCATGACACCAATTTAAAACATAATTATATCTCCATCATCACCAAAACTTAACAACTATCATACAAAATCATCAAAACACTGATTTTGTATGATAAATCATTTCAATCCTTTGAACAAGCCTCGTTTATCAAACAAAATGGTCGAAGCAATCCGAGCTATATACCCTTCGATTGATGTATCTCATTCTTGTTTCCAAAATGTTGGATTATCTCGAGCAAAGCATTCACCCCATAAACAAATATAAATACCACAATTCAAATCATTTCCTTATTGCCGACTCTTTACAGCAATCACTTCACCTATGCCAATATCACACTGTTCCACATTCCAAAGATATCTGGACAAAAATTTTACCTGCACAACCAATTCAAACAAACATATTTATCAAATCAATCATAAAAGATGTGTACAAATTTTTAAAAAATAAAAGTAACTTATTTTTTTATCCAACTTACAAATTTTTTTGCTGCACCTTTGTAAATAGGGCTACTAATAGAATTTTTCAGCGTGAAAGATTTTTCGCTTGGAGTATACACGAGCAAGAACCAATGTGCTTTGTAATGCATAGGAAAAAAATATGTATTTACAACATTCTAGGAGCTCTTTCTCTAGCTCTGACAGCTTGACCAATAAACTCTTAAGCAACTTTGATAAAAATATTGAAAAAGTATTATCTGTATCCCTCTTCTTTTTGGTATTTTCGAGCATAGTAATCACATCATTCTATAAAAAATTAAAAAATAATCATTAACTATCACTATGATGATGATATAAATCAAATATTATTAAGAGTATGTACCAGGACATTGGGAGACATGCAATATATTTCATGCCCATAATTATTTTCTTTGTTGCTCAAAAAATTGAAATAGGCATGAATGAGGTCAAATCGTAGTTCGGTGCCAAATAAACACTGCAATAACTCATGCTCATACAATAATACATGATCATCTTGCCAGACTATACCACTACAAAGCCAAAATATCAAACTTAGCAACTTAAAAAATATAAAATAATAAAATAAAATTTCAAAAAAATTAAAATAATATAAGATATTTTTATCCCAAAATATCCCCGCAGATGTACTTCTCAATAATATTTTTTTCTTCCGTTGATATTTGATCATGCCCATGAAAGTCTAATCTTCCTCGAAACTCCTATAGAGATTCCTCTACAGCACTATCAACAATATCTTCTGCAAAAAAGGTGGAATCTGCCACCTTAGCGGCCCCACACGGTCGGTCCCACGACCATCTGTGAAGAGGTAAATCAAGAAACTGCAGTTGATCACGATGTATGAACTATCAGCAATATCTTGAATATATATACTCATATCATCCTATATAGAAATAACAGAATATAGAAATACAAAATTCAATCAAAAAAATTAAACACTACAACACTCGTCAAATATATAAAATATATGTAGGTATTGTAAAAAATAATTACTGAAACTACTTGATGTTGGGATCGAGGCGTTCGCTAGAGGGGGGTGAATAGCGTCTCGACCTCTGCGAGATTGTTAGCGGAAGCAAAAGCAATAATGATAAAGCACAAGAATAAATGCTAACCCGGTTTCATTCACTTGGTATCCACCTCAACGAGGTGACTAATCCAAGGATCCACACACGCAGCCGACGATTCCACTATGCAGAAATCTCCTCCGAGCACGCTTCGAAGGCGGAGAAACCTTCACAACAGAGTTTCTTCCTCATACAAGATTTGTAGTGAAGTTTAGGAGGAAGAGAAAAGGCTCTCCACAATGTAAAAAGAGCAATCAAGGAGATGAAAGAATCAGGTATATTTTTCTACGACGTTGACCGCTCTTTTTATAAAATTAGTGCACCAATCGACTGCTCCTAGGGCCAGTCGACTGATGGGTTTCAATGGTTATTTAATACGCATTTAATTGGCTAGCTGTCACCCAACGGCAGCTTACCAATCGACTGCTCCAACACCAGTCGACTGGTATCAGTCGACTATTCCTCTCGACTGAACTTTCTGTTTGACCCCAATCGACTGGAATTCAAACTTTAGTCGACTGATACTCTTGAAACTTGGCTATGTGTACTTCGGATCAACCCGAGTCGACTGCTGGCAAGGCCAATCGACTAACCAAGCTGAAAACTTCCTTTTTCAGCTTCTTCTTCATCCCTTAGCCGTACAAACTCAGGCCGTGTGGGCCTTTATATATGTGTGTATACAGGGAATTGTCAGTGATACTGGAGAGGTGCTGTCGAAATTTTTCGGACGGCTATCTCCCGGGTCGTGATAACAAGAGTTGAATTATTGATTTAATGAAAATACAATAGAATTGCTCCGGAGCAACTCAACTTTAGATCCAAGAGATGGATATAAATCATTCAATATCAATTACATTTGAAAACTTATTGAAAAATTTTATCATAATGATTTATAAGTCAAGAAAAGTTTCATATAAATATTAGTTGGAGCTTTTTGAGATTGACATTCGGTGCAATCAATATTTTTAGAATGTATCAACACTTTTAGAATTATGTCAATTATTATCAAAGACAGGTAAGAAAGAGAATTACTATCTTGTGGATCGATTGATTAAACTTATTTTAACTCTTTAAATTTCTACTGCAACCATGGAACATGCATTTTTATCTATGAAGATTGTCAAGTGCGATTGCAGAATAAGATGAAAGATAATTTTTTAGCTAGTTCTTTATGGATTTACATTAAAAAAAGAGATTGCTCAAACTTTTATTACTGAATCAATTGTTGATGATTTTGAAATTATGAAAAAATATTGAGTGCTATTTAAAATGGATAAACATAATAAATAAATTGGTAAATGATATTTTTTTATATATATTTTTGTATCTTACTAATTATATTAGAATGATTAAAGTATTATTTTTTTTCATTTTTGCAAGTTTTATTGCTACAAAACATGTTATTGGTGAAGAATTGAAAATTTAGGAATTGTACGTGTTGCTCCTGTTTTGTGTAAGTTATTTTAAATTATAGCTTTATTTTGGAAATGCACATGTTGCTTCTATTTTTATATAAGTTGCTTTAAATTATAACTCTATTTTAATGTTTTTTTATTGTAGTAAATTAAGACGTGGTTCTTATCATTATCTTTTTGTTGAAAATTAGAATATATGTGTCTAATAGAAAGTGTTATTATTTTGTGCATTCGTATCAATTATTATATTTATTTTTTGATAATTGACCTACCCCCATATGATTTCCCTAACTCCGTCCTTAGCTGTTGCACTTTCTCATACATCATCAAAACTACAAGAATATTTTGTTTAATACCATTTTGATTCCATGACTAGGTGACTTTATAATAATTTTCATAGTGCTAGGATTGCATAATTGATAACCTTTTGATGTATACTCATACAAAGAAAAATATATTTTTCACCTTTATTGTCTAGTTTCTTTCTCTTTTCATTTAATTTGGAATATAAGCATAGATAATACATCCAAAAATCTAAAAATGATCAACAATAGATTTTCTTCCACTCTAATTATGCTTCCTCTAGTGTTATATTTTGAACAGATAATGTGGGAATTTTATTCAATATATGAATGCCTCAATAACTTATTCTAGCCACAAAATATTTTGGGAATGTAACATATCATTAGAAGGTGTCACACTATATTCATAATAGTGTGTTCCTCTTGCATACACCATTTTATTAGGATGTATAAGTTACTATAAGTTGTCTCTTTATCCCATGATTCTCATAGAAATTTACAAATTCATGTGAGTTATATTCTCTATCACAATCCATATATAGAACCTTAATTGAGCTACTAATTTCTTTCTCAATAAGTTTTATAACTTTTAAAGTTGTAAAGGCTTCCAATTTTTCTTGCAAAAAACAAACTTATGTTTTGTAATTAAAATCATCAATAAAGGTAATTATGTATCTTTTAACTCCATTAGAATGTGGTGTTATTGGCCTATAAATATCTGAATAAACAAGTTCTAGTGTTACCTTTGCTTTCCAAGATTTTTCTTATGGAAATTGATTATGGTGTTGTTTGCTAACAATACATTCTTTACAAATTTGAGGAGTTATAATTTGAGAAAGACTAGTCACCATATTCTTCTGTTTAATATTTTCAATCCATCAAAATTTAAATACACATAGCAAAAATGTCATAGCCATGCTTCATCATTTGATTTATTGAAAAAAATGAATAAGATGTAATGTGGAGATAAAGTGGAAGCATATGGATTGTTGTCATGTTAACTTGAGCAATTAATTCCAACTTTGATCTTGAATGTTAAGACCTTGCGATCTAGAGGGGATGAATAGCTTCTATCACTTTTGTGTGCTTGATTTCATGCTCATCTACAAAATGTTAATGCACAGCGGAAAATAAAAGCATAAAACACAAACATAACACAAACTGATTTACTTGGTTCGCTACCTCCCAAGGCGATTAATCCAAGGTCTAGTCCTAGCGATCTACCACTACTAAACCTTCTCATTCACGAATACCTTTCGAAGGCTAAGAAGCCTCTTACAAGACATGTTGTCTATAAGCAATACAAAATAAAGCAAAGAACCAAATACAAATGATAGTAAAAACACTTTAGAGTTTGAGAGAACTTTGCTTTGGATCCTTTTGTTGCTTGAAATTGCCTCTTGTTGATCTAGAAATACAATATCACTTTGCTCTCAAACCCCCAAGAATCGGCCCCTTCAATTTGTCTCAAAATCCTCTTTTATAGGGTTGCATTCAGGCTGATTTCGAACTAGAAATAGATTGTTTATCTTCACCAGTTGATTCCCACATTAGATTTAACTATTTAAACCTGTAGAACAATTATCGATCGTTCTAATTGATTGGCAACCCCCAATCAAACTAGCTAATCAATTTTGTAACATTTTGGTTGCTGGCCAACTTCTGCTAATCCATTACATCAATCGATTACTTGACACCAACAATCGATTGCTCAAGCAGTAAACCCCCTTAATCTTTGGATTTTGAGTTTAGGATTTACCAATCAATTGATGAACCTCATTAATTGATTGATCACGCAACAAACCTCCTTTTCAGGGTTTAGGCTTGTTACTTCCTGTCAATCGATTACAAACCCTAATCTCAGCCTTTTCAAGACTGAAATTGAGTCTTGCTTGGTATCTAGTTGACCTCACCCTACTAATACTTCCTTTTCTCAACATCTAGTCACCTTGATTTGTCAAGACTTTTCGTTGTCCAATATCCAATCAACCTTGATCTGTTGGAACTTTACCAATGTCAAGCATCCAATTTTCTTTGACTTGTTTGGACTTCTTATCTCATGTTTGTTATATTTGAGAGGTGTCCTAAGATAATCATCTTGTGGTTATACTATTTATTGGATAAATAGCAATTCACTATTTGAGTGCACATTCTTTATGTGTTTGATTGGATCTTAAACTCATTTACTAAATTTCCATAACACGATTCATAGCATGAGAGAATTTATGATTGGATCACAACTAGTGAGCATCTCTACATGTACAATTGTGAATGTATTGAAATTATCCCTAGTCGATGAATTGATAAGCATGGACATCATCGATTCTGTTGAGGCTTACACATTTTTAAACTCCTTGGTTTACCGAGCAGTTATTTTTACTGGCTAAAGACATTCAATGTTAAGAGTTAAACGTGGATGCTAATTAAAAGTAACTAGTTCATTGGAGTGACCTACCATGAGACTTTATATGGTTCTATGCATATAGAGACATGTCAATGAAGATCTCAGTGCAGCTTAAGTGTGAGTTTCCTTTGACTTGCGGCATTCAAGTCATCTTGGCTATAGAGGCTTATACTTTGACATCTCAAGAAAACATCTCCAAGGAGGTGTAGACCCGGGATGATTGGGTGTAAGTCGAAGTGCTCGAAGGTGTTTGGATAGCATACAGAGGATTCACCACTCCTTAAAAAAGGAGATGTATACCCTGTGGCCGCTTGTCAAGATTGTTACTTGAAGTTTTTGGCCAAAGCATTACATGTCACGAGTATGGTACTCTTAGGCACATGTATAAGTAACTTGAACCCATAAGACAAGAAAGCAAACTTGGGTTAGGTGTGACATAGTCAGTCTAGTGGGGATTAACACATATAGTGTTGGTATAAGGAGCACTAGTTTATTCCTAGAGTTTTGATATTTGACAATACACTTCTGATTAGTTTGGTAAAGGATTGATCCAAATAGGACTTAATGTTTGAGTGTGAGTGGAGTCTAGTCAGGTTAGTTTAACCAGAAGACTAGTAAAAAGTCCTAGTCAGTTGGATCGGACAAGAAGTCCTAGTCGGTTAGACAAGACAAGGAGAAGTCTTAGTTGAGGCTAGTTAGGGAAAGTCTTAGTTGCGGCTAGGCAAAGGAAGCCCTAATCTGAGGATTGAGCAGGGAAGACTTGGTGAGTGAAGTTGGACAAGAAGTCCTGGTTCGAGGCTGGGCAGAAATTCCTGGTGAGTGAAGTTAGGCAAGGAAGTCTTGACTGGAGGTTGGGCATGTAAGATATCGG
>NW_027432033.1:0-16029 GCF_044706935.1 Curcuma longa
AAGAAGCCGATCAGATTACTTAATTTAATCCATTATATTATATTCATTTGCATTGTATATTATGTTGTTATCCTTCAGACATAATTAAATTGATTACTATGGATAGATTTATTATAGTGAACAAGAATTAAATCTCGACGAAGTGGAATGTCCTCTTCTATATATAGTGGCTAACTATAGTTTTTGAATTTAACTTTTTATATATGATTATGAGATCGATGTGTAAGACTCCTAAAACAACGAATTTCACATTTTTTTTACTACAGTATATTATTTTATATACTGTAGCTTTATTTTATATATATTATTACCTGTACGTAGCGATCTGTTCATAAATTTTGATATATTTGATGGTGCCCACGACCACTAGAATAGAGTTCGGATGCTCTGCGCCAAAGAACCCTCAATAAATCATAAAAAATTCTCACGCGGATCGCACGTGACGCTCGCATCTGCTTAATCCCTCCCGCTCGCT
Organism: Curcuma longa; assembly: GCF_044706935.1. NCBI lineage: Eukaryota > Viridiplantae > Streptophyta > Magnoliopsida > Zingiberales > Zingiberaceae > Curcuma > Curcuma longa. Next base: position 476 of record NW_027432033.1, read on the forward strand.
CTCCTCAAAATATTTTCCCTCTTTCCTTCGCCGAAACTCCGCGCCGCTCCCTCCTCCTCCTCGTCGCAATCAATGAAGCGGGTAAAAAAAATCAGCAAGCGAAGCTTCGTGGAAGCACCGTGGCGGAGGCGAGGAAGAGGAGGAAGAAGAAGAGAAGGCTGACGAAGGCGACGAACGCTTCCGCCATGAAGCTTTCCGTGTCCTCCTTCTTCGCCTCCCATTTCAAGAGGAGCAGCAAGAAGCCCTCCTCTCGTCGTTCCTCCTCCGCCGGCTCCACGGACCTCCACCTCCTCCTCCTCCCTCTTCCGCTCCCACCACGCTGCTGCTTCCCCTCGCTCCGTCTTGCTGCCCTCTTTCTCCGCCCGCGAGCTCGAGGCCGAACTGCGCAGCTTGGGCCCCATCGACGGTTCCTGCGGCGTCGACCTCACCGAGGCCGAGCTCGCGGCGCTGCTGGCGGAGCCCTTGGCGGAAGAGGAGCTGCGCGAGGCCTTCGCGGTCTTCGACGCCGACGGCGACGGGAAGATCTCGGCGGAGGAGCTGAGGCGCGTGTTAGAGACGAGTAGGCGAGTTTGTTGCTGCTATAAGAAGTGGAGGCTCCAGAGCCATACAAGGGGATAGGCATCAAGTAGGCCGGCGAAATTGTGCGGCGGAAAGAAGGCAAAGCTGGGAAGAAGAAAAAGTAGAACTGAATACTAGAACAATTTCTTCTGTACTTCACCCTCATTTTGTTCTTATAATGCTTAAGCTTCGTGTTGCTTAAAGATCATTGTTTTTTGATGACATTTATGGTTGAAGAAGATAGATGTGATAAACTTTCAGTGATTTTTCCTGTAGTAACTTTGTGCATAAAAATTGAGTCTATGCAAAGTTTGCTAAGGACTTTCAGTAATTCAAGAAATTATAAGCTCAAGAATGCTCTCAAACTGTGAAGGTCAGAAGCGAAATCGCAATCTGTTTATCAGTTATGGAAATCGCAATCTGTTTATCAGTTATGGCATCAACAATTATAAACTTTTTCTTATAGAAAATAAGATCTGGAATCTCTAAATCTAATTGTAATTGTAGAAATTAATCGGCATTAGAGAAGCGAATCTTCAATTCCATTTTGTTCCAATCGCGTACAAAATGATCCTATTTAATTTAATTTGTTTCTCCAATTCGATGATGAGCGCACATCACCACCATGCTCGACTTCAGAAGCATCGCTTGTCGTCCATCATCTGGGCGAAATCGTTGAAGCAGACGAAGCCGTCGCCGTCGGTGTCAATGCAGTGGATCATCCGGCGGCAGTCGTCCACGGAAAGCTTCATGGCGGAAGCGTTCGTCGCCTTCGTCAGCCTTCTCTTCTTCTTCCTCCTCTTCCTCGCCTCTGCCACGGTGCTTCCACGCTGCGCTCGCTGATTTTTTTTACCCGCTTCATTGATTGCGACGAGGCGGAGGAGGGAGCGGCGCGGAGTTTCGACGAAGGAAAGAGAGAAAATATTTCGAGGAGAGCGAGCGGGAGGGATCAAGCAGATGCGAGCGTCACGTGCGATCCGTGTGAAATTTTTTTGTCGTTTACTGAGTGGCACAGGGGCGCAGAGGATCCGAACTGACTAGAATACCATAGGGGAAGAACCCATCACATAATAGATATTAAAAAGTATATAAATATTTTCCTTTTGAATGTATTATTTATTATAATAAGATAGTTATTTGTAATGTAAGATATGTGAAATTACCCTTAAAAGATAATAAACAATTTTATAAAAATTGTGTTTGTCATTATTATTTGAAGAAAAATCATAATTTTTAATTTTATTTTTGACATGAGTAATGTTCTTGTAATAATATATAGTGTATTATTTGTGATAGAGGAGGGTGTCATTTTTATTGATATGATGTGTCTTCCTTTTCGATTTACCTCCTCACAGATGTGGGGCCGCTAAGGTGGCGGATCCACCTTTTTGCAGAAGATGTCTTTCTTTTCGTTATTTTATACAAAATAACATCATCTTAGAATCATTTTATATAAAACAATATCACCTTAGAGTTGTTTTATATAAAACAATTTATCTTTGAACAGTTTGGCAAAAAGTCAATTGCTCTACTTTGGAGTAATTTTAATTAAAACCGTTGTTTTGTATAAGATAGCTCCAAGTATGTTGATTTTTGCTCTATTGACAATATGAATAAAAAAGAATATTTTTTTTGCTTGTAATTTTCACCCTTAAGAGAGAAAAATAACAATTTCATTTTAGATCGTTAATTTTTTGATAATTATACATTTTAGATACAAAATGCATACTTCCCGCTCCTTTTCCAGTAATATGAATATGTTTTTATGACTATATATTTGCAAGTGCTTGATAAAATTATAATTTATCCTTTTGCATAAAATGAACAGTTTAATCAAGTTGAGTATTAAATCATTAAAATTGAGTGTTCAAGCTCCTTTTCCAATGCTGTTTCCAATTTGTCCAGTGCTTTGCAAGACAACCTTGAAGACGCTATGTGGCAGTTGAAAATCAAGGACGACCAAGAGGGAGCTGATGGCCAGCTGAGTTCTTATCCTGATCGCCCAGGCGTGCCTGACTGTCTTTATTATTTGAGGACTGATAGCTGCGGATATGGAAATAGCTGCAAGTATAATCATCTTACTCACACTTGGCAGAATAATCAGTTTAATTAGTGAGGAACACCCTCAGAGAGATGGTCAACCTGATTGCTGGTTCTTCCATGAAAACAAGAACTTGCAAGTATGGGACATCCTGTAAATATCATCATCCACGGGAGAAACATGACACCAAATTGGTTCAGTTGAATGTGTTGGGACTACCTATCGGATGAAAAGCCATGTGCCTATTACATGAGAACTGGAACTTGTAAATATGGAGTTGCCTTCGAGTTCAATCATCCTCAGTCAGTCACTACTGGAGCAACATTCCCTCTTACAGGATCTCCAGCCTATGGATATTCAAGTCTTGTAGTACCTACATCTCAGTCAGTCATTTTGTGATGCTTGTAAAGGTTGTGTGAGATTGATAGATAGTTTGTATAGTTGATAAATTTTTTATCTTATAGTATGATACATGTAACGAGTTTGAAGTCATGTAATGCTGTATTAGAAGGTTAGATTTGACCCCCCTTTTCTAATACGATTTTTTCTTTTTTAAATATTTTTTTAAAAAAAAATTGTCAATAGTGGTGAATGATCGTAAAGTATTTTCTTATATTACATATTAGAAGGTTAAATTTGACCTCTTTCTTGTATGATTTTTTCTTTTCCATAAATAAGATGATTTTTTTAATTATTAAATACTGTTTTATTTATAATTTTTTATATTAACAAACCAAACATATTTTTACTTTTCTTTTATAAAAAATAAAAAATAATATATCATACCAAACACATTTTCTATTTTCTAAAAGCTAGATAAAAAATTAAAAATTAAAAATAAATAGAAAAAATTTTCAAATCAAACGCCCTTAAATATATATTTAGATAACCAACAAATATTTTAGTTAGATAATATAAAATTATAATAAATATGCATATTAAATAAAGAAGAAGAAAATCAAAGAAGACTTAATTAATCATGATAAAATAACATAAAATATATTTAAATATTATGATCATATAGCAAGAAGAAGAGTCCAAAGAAGCATACATATAATTTATTCCACTCGGTGGATAAGACTTATCTTAGTTGTTATATATTTACTTTTTCTTTTTAATTTTTTTAGGTACAATTATATATTTTTATTATGTTAAATATAAATATTTTAAATGAATTCAAATTTTATTAAATTAAACAATACTTCATATTGTCTAATAGGTCTCAATTTGCTTTCTTTATTTTAATATTTAATTTTATTCTTGGTCTTAATTAAAAAAATGATAAATCCCAGTCAGTCTCATGGACTCAATCTCTGGGAGTGGCCAGTCCGGTCCCACGGAAGTTTCCCACCGACCACCAGGATAAATCGGGAAGCGCATACTGCGGCCAATCCAGATGTCCAGCATCCTTTGATTGCGTTCTCAATTTGGAAGAAAATTCATGCAAATACATCGTAGTTGGGGATCAAACCGCGGGACCCTGAGTCACAATCCGGATATCCTACCGTTGCACTATTGCCCCGAGAAACTTGGTCTTAATTAAGACCATGCATGCATGAAATTGACATCCTAATTAATTATATCTTAAAATTGTAGTTATTAACTTTGGACATTAAATAAGTCATGTTGTCTTCAAACATCAATCAGCATTCTAACAAATTATATAAAAAGTTCCCAAAGTTTTAGGAGGAATTAATTAATCCAGAGAGAAATATACTCATAGAAAATTATACTTATCCAATTTTGTAGAAACAGAACTCAATATGTCGATTAGATTTTTTTTTAGTTGCAAATTAATTTGGGAGAGTTAATTAAGATACCATTGCATTTTAAGGACAAATTTGAAAGAAAGTAGTTAAAATAAAATCTATCCGATCATTATGATTAGTCTAAATTAATTTTTATAACGAATTAATCATGAATAATTGAGTATTGTGACTGAAAACTATTTTGGTAAATTTAAATTTTTAAAAAAAAACGGAAGAGAATTTTTTCCATAGATTTCTTTCTTTTTTTTTATGGAATAGAATTTAAAACTGAATAGAGAGTTTTTCTCAAAATTTTTCGTAACGGAATTTAAACTTCAATCTTCATGAACATCTATTTATAGATAGATAGATAGATATCTGCACATGCATCTACATTGATTAATTAATTGCTTCACCGAAGACTCGCTGCACGATCAATGGCCGACCACAGTCTTCAACTCGGAAGTAGCACCGCCGCCAGTAACCAAGAAATCCTTAACTATGATCAATTGGCGGAGGTTTTCTCCTACCTCCCGGCCAAGAACCTCTGCCGCCTCCACCTCGTCTCCAAGTCCTTGCATCATATGATCACCTCCGATCGCCTCTTCCACCTCACGCAATCTTACCACAACGCCGCCGCCGCCGCCATCATCGTGGAAACTTGTTTTCGCCTGCAGTTCTTCATCCTCGATCCGGACGCCGGCCTCCCCCCGCGGGCCTCCTTAGATATCCTCTCCTCCTGCAGGATCCTTTGCTCCGCCGGCGGTCTCATCTTCTACCTGATAAAAGACACTCTATTCTATAGCATATGCGCCTATAACCCCGTCCGTCGCGAGTCCTGGCTCATTCGTATTCCTCCCGACGGCGACATCGGACCGCGCTCCAGCTTGGCCGTCGAGTTCACCAACAACGTCGCGGGCGACTACAAGCTCGTCTTCCTGACAACCGACGAGGATTGGTCCAATTACCGGTTCCGCGTGTACGACTCGGCGGCCCAGGTTTGGACGAGGGACGAGATGATCAACAACGGCGGCCGCAACTTGAAGTTTGAGAATCCGGTGGTGCACCAAGGGGCCGTCTTCTGGGCCTCCGACTGTGTCAGCTGGTTTACCACAGTGGATCCCTACGTGTTGTCATACGAGATCGCCACGGGGGTCGTCGAGTTTCTGGCGATGCCCGAGCTCGACGACGGCGCTGTGGAGTGGATCGACAATATCAGCGTGGCAGTTTGGGAGGAATCGTGGCTGTGCCTGATGCATTGCCGTCAACGTACCGGTACGTTCACGGCGTGGGGAAGGTCTGGTGATTCATGGGTGAAGCTGAATGAATTTGTTCACTTGGAGAAGCCAAAAAGAAGCGTGGGTACGCGTTGGTATGCGACGATGTTGGTATGCGACGGCGGGAAGGAGAAAGGGATGATATTGGTGTTCAGCGTCAACGGTGAGGCTTACGTTTACTCGTTCAGGCAGAAAGATCTAACAAGACTGCCGACCAGACCGGGTCCGTGTTTCCCTACCTTCTTCGCCTACGCAAATACTCTGCGCCCTGCTTGCGGGACGACAGATCGGAGGAAGCCGATCAGATTACTTACTTGAAGCTTAATTTGACGCATTGCACCATTCATTTGCAATTTTTTTTTGCTAAAAAAAAAATGATAAATGTACTCAATCACTTGGGTGGCCGATCCGATCCCATGAAAATTTTCTATCGACCACCAGAGTAAATCAGGAAGCGCATACGGCGGTCAATCTAGATGCTCCCATTTGGAGGAAAATTACTACAAATACGCCGTAGTTGGGATCGAACCGCGGTTCCTGGGTCACAACCCTGTCTTTTTTTTTTGTGCTAGCTCCAAGGATATAATTGAAGTGGACAATTTTTTTTAATGGGCTTGAGTTTAATTTAAACTTGACTTGATCATGATTCAATTCGGTTAGATATAATCAATCTCTCAATTCAAAATTTATTTAATTATTTAAAATTTTTATATTTTAAATTTATTTGATCGATTATTATTAGGTTTGATAATACAAATTCATTTGTTTATTTAACATATTAATAAAAATTTTATTAATAAATATGTCTGAAAATATAATATTATTAGTGAACGTCATTCATGAATATTATTAATAAATTGAACACATATATATATTTAAGTTTATTTATTTAATTTAATGGGTTATTAAATTTTTTATTTAATTGATTTTTATATGTATTATATATAAATAAATTTTTATCAAATCAAACATTAAACTCATTTTTGAATATTGATTCATTTATGGTATAATAATCTGGGAGATGGTCATGAAAGGGAGACTAATATTAAAGAAGATTAACTTTTTTTTTTATTGAAGAAAAATCTTTCATGATGAAAATACTTTTATATGTACATTTATTTTTTTTAATAATCTGAATATTTTGGATCTGTGAGTTTTTCCTACAATCTGTTGAGAGGGAGAGGAAGAAATATTTATATATATATATATATATATATATATATATATATATTTGGAGGAAAGAAAGGTTCATTATCTAATATGTGTTTTATTTGGGAGAAAAGAAAAAGAAATGAAATTTAAATATATAAAATTATAAAAATATCTTTACTTTTTAAAATAAATCTATATGTGAAAAAAATATATAGCCCATGAAATCAACAAAAATTAATATTTACTACTTAAATAAATAAATAAATTTAAAGAAATAATAAATAGACAGATAATAAATATGTGAAATACAGAATCTAAACGCTTTGGTATGATCAAAGATAAATTAATATTTTTATATATATTTCTATAAAAATTTATTGATGTAAAAATTTAAAATTAATAAAAAATTTACTAATTATTCTCTTGAGTTTTATCTTTGGAGAAATTTACGATAAAGGTCGACGTCGAAGAGTGCGAGTGATGAGGTCTTGTGACAGTTGTGTTATGTGATGAGGAGCGACAGTATAAAAATCTAATAGATGAGTTATTTTAATAATTAAAATTTTAACGGATAAAATTAGAATAAATAATTTATAAGTTTTCCTTTTCCTTTCTTATACCTTGGTTTTATCCTATTTAGAATATAAATTTTAGTTAATTAGGATGTCAATTTCATGCATGGTTTCAAGTAAAGATAGCAGCGTGCGAGATCTATATTCACATCTAGACGGGTGGAAATGTGAAAACAAAATAAACTGTCCGTGTTTCTTTAAAAAATAATAATAAATCTCAGTTAGCTCTATTGTCTAGCTATTTCTAAGAGTGATCGGTCTAGTCCCACGAAAGTTTCTACCAACCATCAAAATAAATCAGGTGTCTGAGCTCTATTGATCAGTTCAGACGTCCAACATTCTTTAATTGCGCAATTGTCCGTGTTTCTTTTCTTTGCTCTGCCTTTTGATGGTTTCAAGGACAAAGAATTTAAAAGGATGGTATTTCTTGGAAGATTGCATCTTTATCATTATAATAGATTCATCGCAACACAGATGCATACCATATTCCTCTCACTGTGCCTGAACTCTTTGGGTTGGCAGTAATAGCCTTCAGCCTACTGATCACCCTAACAACATTAATCCCATCAACAACAGGCACTGCCTGGAAAGATTTAACAATGAACATGGGATCATTACATAAACACTATATATATATCATAACGATATGCACCAGTCAATTATATTCATCAATGAAAGAAAAAAGAGATCTAACAGTGAACCCAACGATCATGAACAAAGAGGGATTAGTCTAATGGAAGCAAAGTATAGAGTGAATTAAACAATATAACACCCAAAGGAACACTAAAAAAAACCGTCAAATTAGCGACAGAATAAATTTCCATTGCTAAATTTAGTGACGAAATTTTAAATTCTATGTGAAATATACGACGGATAATTAATTTCGTCATTAATTAGTAACGGATATTTTAATTCCGTCGCTAATTAGCGATAGAATTTCATCGCTCAGCCGTCGGAATTTTATTTAGCGACGGTGTAGCGACAGAAGTAAATTTTCGTCTCTATTTAGTGACGGAAGTAAATTTTTATCGCTAATTAGCGACGGAATTTTTCCGTCGCTATAATCACGATTTAGGGTTCGATCCCGATACTATTATTCTCTGCTCTCTGCACGTTCTTTCTCTATGCGATCTCGGCATTCTCCCTCCGGCGCTCTCCCTCCGATGTTCTTTCTCCGCGGGTTGTTTCTCTCGGAGAACGCTCGCTCGCTCCTCAGCGTTGCTCCGGCCGATCCTCGCGACAAGTCTCCTCCAGCGAAATCTTCTTGCGCCGTCACTGATACTCCCGGGTTTATCTTCTCTAGACTTTTCTCCCCAAAGGTAACCCCTCCAGCACATTCGCCTCTGGTTGATTTTGCATTTCTAGAAGGTTGATTTTGCATTTCTAGAATTTGGTAGGTTTCTTTAATTTGGAGTTTCACTGAAGGCGAAGTTGATGCGTAATTGCATGCATTTTGTTCGATTTTATTCGCGTAATCGGCAAGAAATGCACAGAGTTAATTCCTGCAAGCTGAACATTAATGTGAGAGCCACAATTCCATTCCATGTGTTCTATGATCTTCTGCCTCACTGCATGCACTGCCTCTTTACAGAAGGGTAGGCACTAGAAGGGTCAAGAAAGCAGTTCTTATAAGTATCCAAGTAAAAGAAAACACATACATAGATCTAAAATACATGCACATTGAGCTCTTGATTCTGAAACTGAAAGGTAAGGACATGCCACTTTATAATGAAATTTTTTTATTGCAATTTTGATGGGATTAAATTCCTAATCAATTGTTCTTTTGTGGAGGTGGTTTAAATCAATTTTCTGAGAGCAATCAGTTCTCTAGTTCATGGAAATGTGTAGACGCAAAGTCAATAAAGACCATGGGATTATTAACATCTGGAGTACGAAAGGTATTGTGAGATTCAAATATTGAATGACATTAAGATATTTCCTTTGTTATCAAATTGGGATTAGTCACATAAAGCACTTTCTTTTGACATTTAGTTCATGTCAGTAATTGGTTTCATATAGATATTTTTTTGTTTTGTTTTTATTAATACAGGTTTACAATACGGTTGAAGATTTTAAAAGGAAAAAATTACAACGTCCATCAGGAGATCCAAGAAAGAAGCACAAAAGTATAATTTAATGGACTAATTTTTATGCTGTCGAACTGATTGAAGCTTCTTCTAGGTTGCCATTAGTGCTTTTACAGTGTTTCCTGCATGATGCAGTAAGCAGCCTTGTTCCTTCTCTGTAATTATTAATTTGGGAATCACTATATATCATTCCATATCGTCAGTCTTATTTCCATCTCTTAAACCACCTTTCTTGGTGTGCTATTCAGGCTTTGGATAATGGCGTGCTTCTGAGTCTCTTTCGCTCTAAAGGAGTCGAGGCTGTATTTTTGGCTGACAAAAGTTTAGTTTATGTGGGAGAAGAGAAAGAAGAAGAAATCATATATCTTTGGTTCCCTCTAACTCCAAACAAATTTCACAAAAGTGATTTCATTTGTTCAATATTGCCTTCAAACGCTAATCTTTTGGCTTTTCAGACGAAATCACAAAAGGATAGGGAAAATAGAATGATAATATCTGAAGCTTTGCAAAAAATTAAATAAATGGAGAAAGGTTTTTAATTAAATATTGATTGACTTCACCAATTGAATATTATCTAGAATATAAATTTTAATTGTTTATCCTAGAATTCAAATTTTAAAGGTAGAAGAAGTTTTAAATGGAATGTAAAATAAAAAAAGTAGTTGAATCATATGATATTTTGATAGAGGTATATATGAAAGTTTTTAGGGAAGCAATGTATTTAATAATTTATAAAGTTATTCAATTTGATATTAAAAATAAAAAATTTTTGATTAGTAGAGGGTAAATATTCTAATCTCTTATATAAAAACAATTGAGATTTACAAAATTATATGAATTATATGAGTATTAAGTTAATGAGTTATGCCATGAAATTTTAGGAGTTAATAATAAAAAAATATAAGGAAGGAGAGTCATTATTATAATGACTTAAAATAAATTTGAATTCATACTTGGAAGATTGATAATAGAGGTTATAAGCCTCTTATACAAGAAGCAAAACTCACATATAATATTTATTTACTTAAAAAAAATTTATGATAAAGTCTCTTGGGAAAGTATGTGAAAAATTTAGGAAAAAAATATATTAATGTAGCATATATTAAAATAATTAAGAATATGTATTAGAATATAATGATAAGAGTAAAGATTCCAAGTGAATTAATTAAAGTGTTTCTTGTAAATACAAAGTTATATTAAGAAAGTCTTTCTGTTTTCATATTAATCATGAATAAACTTATTGGACAACTTTAAAATACGTTACCATGATGTATACTGTTTGTAAATAATATTGCTTTAGTAATGAGACACATGAAGAAAATAATGTTAAACTTAAATCTTAGTAGAAATATTAAAAGTGAAAGATTTTAAGTTTAGAACATAAAATATATGAAATTAAATTAATAATATTAGACATAATAAGATAATTATTGAGATAGAAAATAATTAATTATCATTTTTTTAAAATTTTATAAAATGGTAGGTAGATCTATTATGTTATATGCAATTAAATATTGGGTTATGACTAAATTAAAAAAATGAAAGTCGTAGAGATGAACAGACATATGAGGATAAATAAAATAAAAAAATAAGAATATTAGAGAGAAAGTTGAGATTATACCTATTTAATAAAAACTTTCAGATATCAAATATATAATTAGACGACTAATAAATACTTTAGTTAGATAATATAAAACTATAACAAATATGCATGTTAAATGAAAAAGATGAATCAAAGAAGACTTAATTAATAATATAAAATGTATTTAAATATAGATGATTATATAATAAGAGAAAGAGTCCAATAACATAAAAAGATACATATAATTTATTCCATTGATAAGACTTATTATTATTATTATTAAATATTTACTTTTTCTTTTTAAATTTTTAGATACAATTATATATTTTTATTATCTTAAATATAAATATTTTAATGAATTCAAATTTTGTTAAGTTAAACAACACTTTATATTGTCTAATAGGTCTCAATTTGCTTTCTTTATTTTAATATTTAATTTTATTCTTGGCTTTAATTAAGACCATGCATGAAATTGACATCCTAATTAACTATACCTTAAAATTGTGGTTATTAACTTTGGACATTAAATAAGTCATGTCGTCTTCCAACATCAATCAGTTCATTCTAACAAAATATATAAAAAAACACGAAGGCAAATTAATAAAAAAATAGTTAAAAATTCCAAAGTTTTAGGAGGAATTATTTAATCCGGAGAGAATAATACTCATAGAAAATTATACCTATCCAATTTTGTAGAAACCGAACACAATATGTTGATTAGATTTTTTTTAGTTGCAAATTAATTTGGGAAAGTTAAGATACCATTGCATTTTAAGGACAAATTTGAAAGAAAGGAAGTAGTCAAAATAAAATCTATCCAGTCATTATGATTAGTCTAAATTAATTTTTATAACGAATTAATCATGAATAATTGAGTATTGTGACTGAAAACTATTTTGTTAAATTTAAATTTTCCATAGATTTCTTTCCCTTTTTTTTGGAATGGAATTTAAAACTGATCAATAGAGAATTTTTCTCAAAACTTTTCGTAACGGAATTTAAACTTCAATCTTCATGAACATCTATTTATAGATAGATAGATAAATGTCTGCAGATGCATCTACATTGATTAATTGCTTCACTGAAGAGTACTCTCTGCACGATCAATGGCCGACCACAATCTTCAACTCGGAAGTAGCAGCACCGTCGCATCCGCCGCCAGTAACCAAGAAATCCTTAACTATGATCAATTGGCGGAGGTTTTCTCCTACCTCCCGGCCAAGAACCTCTCCAACCTCTACCTCGTCTCCAAGTCCTTGCATAACATGATCACCTCCGATCCCCTCTTCCACCTCATGCAATCTTACCACAACGCCGGCGCAGCCGCCATCTTCGTGGATAATTATTATCACCTTCAGTGCTTCATCCTCGATCCGGACATCGGCCTCCCCCTGGCCGGCTTCTTTGATATCCTCTCCGCCTACGACGACCACCCCTGCAAGATCCTTTGCTCCGCCGGCGGTCTCATCTTCTACCTGAAAAAAGACACTATTTTCTATAGCATATGCGCCTATAACCCCGTCCGTCGCGAGTCCTGGCTTATTCCTATTCCTCCCGACGGCGATATCGGACCGCGCTCCAGCTTGGCCGTCGAGTTCACCAACAACGTCGCGGGCGACTACAAGCTCGTCTTCCTGACATCCGGCAAGGATTGGTACATTTACCGGTGTCGCGTGTACGACTCGGCGGCCCAGGTTTGGACGAGGGACGAGATGATCAACGACGGCGGCCGCAACTTGAAGTTTAAGAATCCGGTGGTGCACCGAGGGGCCGTCTTCTGGACCTCCGACTGCTTCGGGACTACCACAGCGGATCCCTACGTGTTGTCATACGATATCGCCACTGGGGTCGTCGAGTTTCTGGCGATGCCCGAGCCCGACGACGGCGCTGTGGAGTTGTTCGACAATATCAGCGTGGCAGTTTGGGAGGAATCGTGGCTGTGCCTGATGCATTACCGTCGACGTACCGGCACGTTCACGGCGTGGGGAAGGTCTGGTGATTCATGGGTGAAGCTGAATGAATTTGTTTACTTGGAGAAGCCAGAAGGCGTGTGGACGATGTTGGTATGCGACGGCGGGAAGGAGAAAGGGATGTTGTTGGTGTTCAGCGTCAACCGTGAGGCTTACGTTTACTCGTTCAGGCAGAAAGATCTAACAAGACTGCCGACGAGATCGGGTCGGGCTTTCCCTACCTTGTTCACCTACGCAAATACTCTGCGGCGCTTGCGGACGACAGAGGAAGCCGATCAGATTACTTAATTTAATCCATTATATTCATTTGCATTGTATATTATGTTGTTATCCTTCAGACATGATTAAATTGATTACTACATAATAGATTTATTATAATGGGCAAGAATTAAAGTTCGACAAAGTCGAATGTCCTCTTCTATAGTGGCTAATTACAGTTTCTGAATTTAACTTTTTATATATGATCATGAGATCGATCATTTGTATGAGACTCCTGGAATAACGACGAATTTCACATTTTTACTACAGTATATTATATGTATTATTAGCTGTACGTAGGGATCTGTTCATAAATTTTGATTATGTAATTAATTAATTACACACTGTTAGATTATGAATATTGTTATAATCGTCAAAAAAAAATTTCATAAGAGTCATCAAAAAATATATTTAGAATACCATAGGGGAAGAACCCATCACATAATAGATATTAAAAAGTATATAATTATTTTCCTTTTGAATGTATTATTTATAATAAGATAGTTATTTGTAATGAAAGATATGTGAAATTACCCTTAAAAGATAATAAACAATTTTATAAAAATTGTGTTTGTCATTATTATTTGAAGAATAATCATTATTTTTTATTTTGGCATGAGTTGTACTTGTAATAATATATAGCGTATTATTTGTGATAGAGGAGGGTGTCATTTTTATTCATATGATGTCTTCCTTTTGAAATTTATTAAAACAATGTCTCGCTAATAATTTCATTCTTGAAATATCATTCTACGTTCGTTATTTTATACAAAATAACATCATCTTAGAATCATTTTATACAAAACAATATCACCTTAGAGTTGTTTTACATAAAACAATTTATCTTTGAACAGTTTTGGCAAAAAGTCAATCGCTTTACTTTGGAGTAATTTTAATTAAAACCGTTGTTTTGTATAAGATAGCTCCAAGTATGTTGATTTTTGCTCTATTGACAATATGAATAAAAAAGAATATTTTTTTATATTTTTTTGCTTGTAATTTTCACCCTTAAGAGAGAAAAATAACAATTTCATTTTAGATCGTTAATTTTTTGATAATTAGACATTTTAGATACAAAATGCATACTTCCCGCTCCTTTTCCAATACTATGAATATGTTTTTATGACTATAAATTTGCTCGTGCTTGATAAAATTATAATTTATCCTTTAGCATTAAAATGAACAGTCTTATCAAGTTGAGTATTAAATCATTAAAATTGAGTGTTCAAACTCGACTCAATTTCTTTTTTATGAACTTAGTCTAATTTGAACTTGATTTGATCCTAATTTATTTTGATATTATCAATCTCTCAATTGAAATTTATTTTGATATTCATATATATCAAGTAACGAATCCTACGAGTATCAGAAGGGCGAATGATACAAATAGAAATAGTATCAACATGATAACAATGATAGATGATCATAAGGTCAAAAAACAAGTATCAAATAATAATCAACAACAATATCGACTAGATAACTACATCAAACAGCAAGAATAGCAATATAATATCGTAATCAATTGCAGTTTTTCGATTTACCTTCTCACAGATGGTCGTAAGGCCGACCATGTGAGGCCGCTAAGGTGGCGGATTTCACCTTTTGCAGAAGAATGACAATAGAATATATAGAATAATAACAACAAGTCATGTACTAGAAACTAAGCATGTATTGACCAAGTACATGGTACCCACCTGATCAGACGATCGTCACAACTAGAACCCCCAGAAAATAAGCTCACTCCGTATAATAGGACTAATAAAATCAAGGTCCTACAATAAATGACAATACAACATTTACTACGACGATACTGTATCAAATTACAATAATTAAATTCTAAAATACTATTCAACTAATCCCCTTATCAAAAACTTATCCATATCAATTGATAAATTCATTTAATGGATTATCACACTCGTACTAACCATTTAAGGATCCAACCAAACCCAACCAACCTATTCCAACTAAATTCATTTATCGAATTCATCCCACATAAATTGATAAATCCAAATAATGGATTATCAAACTCCCATCAAATCTCCTTAATCAGTTAACATTAACCTAATCTACCACCACTCCTAACTGATTCTAACATAGCAAAATTAAACCACCAGCTAAGCCAATCACACAGAAACCCTGAGACCCAACACACGAAAATCAAACCTCCATTCTACCAAGACCGATAAGGACAATCCAAAAACCCCAATCAAGACAAATACCGCAACCTAGTTAGAGAAAACCCAACCTAATCAGATTCAATACACAAAACTCACCTTGGAATTGCCCTAGCTCAGCCCTGCTCTTCCCTG
>NW_027432034.1:0-2251 GCF_044706935.1 Curcuma longa
TTTTAAAATATTATATATTTAAAAATTTGATTGACCGGCCAACACATTAGACACAAACCTCTAGGTCAACACTAAGGGGAAAACCCTAAGACACATAGGCAGAAAATCCTTGTGGTCAACAAGGATGTCCTAAGAGAGTGTCTAGTTTAGGGGGAGATCATTCTTGAAAGACTTATATTTAAAAGATATTTTAAAAAAAACTTTAAAATTTATAAAATTATCTTTTGAAAAACATTATTTTGAAAACTATTTTATAAATTGTTCTTTTAACTGTGAACAACCCCTAAGACACATAGGGAGATTGCCTTGTGGTCAACAAGGAGCCCTAAGGGAGTGTCAGATTTAGGGGGAGTCCAAACTTAAAAGTTCAAAAAAAAATTATATTTTAAAATCTTAAGTTATTTACTCTGGTTGATTTAGATTAACCTCTAAGACACTTAGAGAGTTTGCCTTGTGGTTAACAAAGAGCCCTATGAAAGTGTCAGATTTAGGGGGAGGTCCAAATCGAAAGAGTAAAATTAATTTAAAAATTATTTTTCTCAAAATTATTTTCAAATTTATTTTATACATTATTCTTTTGATTTAGGATCAAACCCTAAGACACACGGGGGAGTTTGCTTTGTGGTTAACAAAGGGCCCTGAGGACGTGTCTAGTTAAGGAGGAGATTCTAATTTAAAAAGGATAATAAGTAGTTTTCAAAAATCTATCTATTTTGAAAATACTTAGTTTTGAAAATACTCTATCTCAAACCATATTTCAAAAATTATTATCCATTATTCTTTTAATTTGAGTCAAATCCTAAGACACACAGGGAGATTGCTTTGTGGTTAACAAAGGGCCCTAAGGATGTGTAAGGTTATGGGGAGATTCTGACTTAAAAGAATAATGATTAGATTTTTAAAAATTTTTATACCTATTTTGAAAAATAATTTTGAAAAACTAGTCTTGAAAAAATACTTTAAAAATTATTCTAATATTCCTTAAACATTTTGAAAATGCTTTTGAAAAATAATTTTACAAAATTATTCTTGAAAATTCTATCTTTAAAAACTTACTTTTTCAAAAAAAAAAATACTTATGAAACACTATTTTAAAATTTTAAAATACTCAAAATTATTCTTGTAAAAAACTTGGCTTTCAAAAAATCTATTTTTAACTCTCTTTCAAAATTATCTTTTAAAATCTATTATGGTCTTTCAAGATATGTCAACACTTAGTTGTGACCATAGGCGTTACCATTATTGTTGGTGCAAGAGAGAATAAACCTTAAATTAACTTTAAATATTTTTAATGTGTGAAAAGGGGGAGAAGGGACCTTAAGTTAATAATATAGATTTTTCCCATATAATTAAATCCTGACCTATATTAACTTAAGAAATTGTCAAACATCAAAAAGGGGGAGATTGTTGGTGCAAGAAGCACTAGATCTTTCCTAGAGTTTCGATGTTTGACAATACACCTAAGTCTGGTCAGTTTGACTAAGGGTTGATCCAAACAGGACTTGATGTTTGGATGTGTGGAAGTGAGTGAAGTCTAGTTAGATGACTAGTGAGAAGTCCTAGTCGATTAGACTAGGTAGTGGAAGTCCTGATCTGGACGATCGGGCAAGGGAAGTCCTGGTAAGTGAAGCTAGGCAAGGGAAAGTCCTAGTTGTAGGCTAGGCAAAGGGAAGTTCTGGTTTGGAGGATCAGGCAAAAGTCTTGGCAGAGTCGAAGCACCAGGTGAAGTCTGGACTGATCTGGAGGACCGAGTCGCAGCAGAAGTCTGGACTGGTTTGGAGAACCGAGCCGCAGCAGAAGTCTGGGCTGATCTGGAGGATCGAGTCACAGCAGAAGTCTGGGCTGTCAGAGAGGACCGAGCTGCAGCACAAATCCTGGGGGCTGAGGACAGAGCCGAGCAAAAGTTCAACAAGTCAGGAGGACTTGGTTGGCAAAGGTAAATTCTTCTGAGTGGAGTGGGTAAGAGCGCGTTCCCAAAGTGGAATGGTAGGCGTTAGACTAACCCAGGATTTCGGTAGAAATCTGAAGTTAGACCCACAAAATAAGGATAGATTGTGTTGCTTTGTTTGTATACTTGTCTTGTAGGAACCATGATGCAGGGGTAACATATGAGGAGTCCCAACTTCAACGAGTCATAACTTTTGACTAGGGACTCAGAACGAGACACGATGAATGCGTTTCGAAGCTCTCTCAGAGGCCTTTCAAACCTGAGCAAAAGTTACTAGAGTTGACTTGAGATAAGGGTTGAGTC
>NW_027432035.1:0-14762 GCF_044706935.1 Curcuma longa
TTAACTATGAATGTCAATAATTGACTACTATTAATAATTGATCACCAATAATAATGTTTAGCACACAGTCCCAATAATTAAATGATAAATATTAAACTTTAATATCAAAGTTTGTTATTTCTTTGTAATTAAATCATGATCATGAGAAATTGACTTAGCATATACTTTTGTATAAGTTTACATTTATTTTGCAGCATTCCTATACACCAACACAAAAAAGGGATTTTTTTTTTAAATTACAGGACTTGTTACTAGATTTGCAAAAGCAAATTCTAGTTAAATACCTTGTTTAATGCAATCATCACAATGAGCATAATTTTCTGAAGATATCAGTGGGAATTTGAAGCTTATACACATGAAAACTTACCTAGAGAATGAAAACTTTTATTTCCAAGCTGAGGCAACTACCAAAGGCTTGTTCTCCCATCCAAAGTACAGCGTCCCCGTCTCCTCCTTGACCATGTATCGGTCACAGTACGATTTCAGCAATGCTCGTATCGATGCATTGACATTGCTGCTGAATGGGCACGAAACAAACCCTGCCATCGTCATCCTTGCTCTCCACTTTCCAGCAGCCTCATATCTTTGATATTGAGTTGGAAGTTAATCATTTGGTTGAAGTGGAGGGAGAACTCAAATGTATAGAATGCTAACAGTTAATATTACCTCTCTATGCGTTCAGCACCTTCGCAAGCCACGATGTTGACAATGTCGCGTGCAAGGCAATGCTTCTCTACATTCATTCTATCAGTGTTATCCCTTGGGAGAGTGGCATCAAGTGAATCAAAGACTGCTGAATAATAATTGTAAGCTTCCACGAACCTGAGTTCAAATGATGAAGTTTTAAGATACAGAATAGGCACAAGCAAAATCCAAAATTATGGAATAGAACTTGAAGATATAGGGGAAGCAACCTTGGGAAGAATGGGGCTGTGTTGGTATTCATATCCTGCTCCACGATTGTGACCAGCTTTGGTTTCAAACCCTTCACCATTCGAAGAAGTCGATCTCTCTCGTTAACGGTCGACACACTCTCATCTGGAATATGATGAAGCTGAAAAGCAAAGTTAACCACAAGAGACTCTCCGGGTCGGCAATCTAGCATTTCAGGCATTACATCACCAGTCTTAGCAGCAATGGCTTGAAATTTGAACTGCACACCGAGATCCTCCGCTAGCTTCTCAAGACACTGACCGATAACTCGCAAACCTTCAACTGATCGCTGCACTGACTCAGGATCATCCACCCCAGATAACCTTATGTGTGGTGGTTTTCTTGGCCATGTTGATAGTGATTGTATCAGGTTAATGTATTGCACTCCTTGGTTCAAATCAAAGTCTATAATATGAACATTTTCTTCATCTCTGCATGCTTCCAAAATTATGTAATTCGCTGCCATGTAGCCAAACTTAAAACATGGACAGATCTCAAATAGAATCTGCATTGCTGATAGACGATCAGAAGTTGGGGGCTCTTTACATTTTAGAGCCTTATAAATACCTTGCCCCGATGAGGCTATTCTGGCTGCAAGACCTTCCACCATGTAGGCTGCAATCCTTTGATGAGGATCACCTTGAATTGAAACCATTTTACGAAGCCGAGTTATGATTGCTTGTGCTTCCTCTATACTGCCTTCAGATATTGCAGCAGAACAATCCAAAAGTAGCTGTTTGGCAGTTCTTGGTTCTTTATTGCTGCCAACACAACTGATGCTAGAATCTGAAGATGACTGCTTCAGCGAGTTTGTAAGCAGTAGATTCTGGATAGGCTCACCCCAATCATCAACTCCCATAAAATCATCTATATCCAAGTCCTCATTATCATACAGGAGAGCCTTCTCAAGTTCTCGAAGCTTCAATCTGATTTCTTCCTCACCATAATCTATATCTTGCTCTGGACTCACGTTTTCCAACAAAGACTGAGAGGTAATGTCAGAGTTTAATGAGGAATCAGGATGACAAACTTCAAAGCAGCCACTATAAGGATTATTTGATATTGTAGAAGAGTGAATATTAGCCATTAGTTGACATGGAGCTGAAGAAACTTGAACACATTGACCTGGAATAGTGGATGTCGATATGCAAAGTGAATTAGCATGCATCATTTCTGATGGCGAATTGAAGTATTGTTTGGGATAGTAGTCTGAATGGTACAAAGCATGTCCATGATTATGAATTTGCTTATCCACACTTAATCTGTGCCTTGATAAAGCAGGGTTGCTGCTGCCATCTTTACTAGTGTTGTAAAGATTAGATTCACCGTAAGCAGTAGATGAATCTACAGACCTTATCATAGACATGATATTTTATCTTAATATACTTCAAGTGCTGAACAGGAGTTCCAATTCACCAAGATGGGAGATTTCTTAAGCTGATCGGCCAATTCAGACCAAATAGCAATAAGTACCATAGGGCTGTGATCACAAATAGTAATGTTAGCAAGCGCAAAATTTTCATCACGGTAGAATGGCTCTGAAAATTCAAAGATAGATTAAACTTCATTCTAATGCACAGTGCTAAATATCTTTAGACAAACCAAATAACAAGTAAATTAACAGAAAGCATAAAATGATGTAACAAGTAAATTCAAGAATTAACAACCAGTTTCTACACGTTGAGATAAGAGAGCATGTATTATATCTGGATAACAAACTGAAGATGGATGGCTTCTCATTCAAGAATTATCAAGATCAACATGTTAATTTAAAAAACTGTAACAAATGATACAATGACAGAAACTATGAAAGACAACTGCCAAGAGAGGGAACCAACAAAAAAAAGGGATGGTATGAATGGACTAACATATTAGTATGCTTGTGATAATGTAGGGACCATAGTTACAACTTGTGTTCTTGTACTAGTCACAGCCCTATTCTTCTGGTCTCTGATTCCGTATTAAATTATGATAACAAATCCTCCAAAATTGGTCGCTGGTTAGGTCTTATACAGAGCAAAACAGATCAGGTGGAAAGGATTCACAGCACATGAAATCCTTCATGCACGATGCCTATAGTTGAAAAATGAAAAGTAAATCATATTCTATGATTTTCCAGTCTTAGCATGTATGTTATAGTGTCCTGGAGCCATCATGAAAGAAATTCCCATGTAGCATTACCTTGATTTTCCTTAAGTGACTCAGTCTATTTTGGCGAACACAGTATGCTTCTATTGGGAGTTCAAAATTACACCAATCGTACAAGTTTCAAGGTATAAGAATATCTGATGACCCAGCCATGGTTCTTTATCCACCACCCACCATTCTTCACCGAGCGAACCACATTGATGATGAATTAGTCCACAATACTACAAAAATGGTTTTACTTGACGGGATTACACTAACTGCATCTCAGGTCTTTTCTAATAAAAGAAAACAAATGAAGAACACACACACCTCTGCAATTCACCTCTGCAACCAGTAAGATATCATGTGCATTTTTAATTTTATTACACCTCTGCAATTCAGATACATCATTTTTCTTATGTGCTTTATTTCTCTAAAATAAACACTGGCTATCAAACTCGATGATCATTCTGCATGGTTGGGAAGACCAAAGGGTTCTAAGAACAAATTGAATATCTAAACCACAGTTGAGGGATGGCATCCTCGATGATGTATATTTTGATATATCGAATCAGACAGCTTCAAGGATTCATGGTTCATTAAAACCAAAGGACAAATGAACACAAAAAATTACTGGAAAGACAATCACGTTTTTGGAAAGACGATCACGTTTCCAGAAAAATTATTGCAAGACGGATACAAAAGATCGTTAACTTAAGACTAAAAACCCGAGTGCGCGCACAAAAATTCAATAGTCAACATTGTAATCCAGAAAATCCGCACCGTCTCGAACAGCTCAAAAATCCAATTTTGCTGATCAACCAAAAATCAAGTTTTTTTCAAGTCAAAACACAAATCCTCAAAGAGAAATTGAACTCTTCGAGGGTTAAAAACAAACCAATCGACGCCACAGAAGAAATACTAAATTCTACTTATTACCTGTTCCACGATCAGGAAAGAAAGATAGCCGATCGCCGTGGCATAATCCAACAATGGCTCGACCGATCAAAGCAGATCAAAAGAAGTCGGCTAGGCGTCTACGATCTGACACTCTGCCCTCCGAAAACCCGAGGTCAAAATTCCACGGGGCGGAAAAAGGTCAGAAGAAGAAGAAGAAGAAGAAGAGGCGATCCGAGAAGAAACGAAGGGAGTCTGGCGACGGTGGAGGAAACGCGATTGAGGAGTCGTTGGGAGACGGTCGAAGGATCAGAGCGGAGGACGCCAGCAGAAGAAGCCAAGCAGTAAACATTAAGGCACGCCGTAGTCCTACGCGAGCATTCCTTGTCTGCCCATCCGACCGTCCATCTGTGTCCGTAATACGTGTGCGTATGATTAAGACGTCGAAAGAGGAGTTACCCAAAGAGGAAGAAAGAGAAGAGGTTTTCAACGGATGCCAAAGTCAAATTTTAAAGAAGTTCTTGAGCAATGTTATAATTTTTGACTAAATTTAGAATAAATTTGACCAATTAAACATTTTTAACCAATATTTACGCAATTTTAATTAAAACTATTTTATATTAAGGATAATTTAGAAAGAAAATTTAGGAAGGAATGCTCTTATAATATTTTTTTAACATGGGATTTTTTTATGATGATGAAAATAATTACTCTAAATAAAAAATAAAAAAATTACTTAAAAATCAAAATATGTTCATTCTTTCATTTTACTTAGTTAATATTTTAAATGTGACTTTTTTTCCTTTAAAAATATTATTGCATCAAAATTTAAGGACATATATATATAGAGAGAGACATTAAAATAATTTATTTTTGAAATACCCCAAAGTGAAATTTAAATTACTTGATAACTGTTATAGCATAAGATGAATGGTAAATTATATTGAAGTTGAGAATTTTAGATTTTATTTTATTTTTAAAATAATTTATAAATTAATTTATAGTACATCCTATTTACATTACATAATATTAAAACTTAATTCCATTGTAAGATTCCCTTCTCATGAAATCAAATTCAAGAATAGAATCAAGCAATACTTTTCATTTTTGCTTATTTTCATTGTAAGATTCCCTTTACCATCCAAAAAGCATTTATGAGGTCTGACCGCCCAGTATTACGAGTGATTCAAGCATCGCAAACGTATGAAGTATCATGCATGCATGAGAAGGGAGTCCATCTTATCGCTTATCATGGCGCCACACCCATGGGCTGAAATTAATCTACTTTAATACTAGATAAAAGTAGATTAAATAACTA
Source organism: Curcuma longa (assembly GCF_044706935.1). Taxonomy (NCBI): domain Eukaryota; kingdom Viridiplantae; phylum Streptophyta; class Magnoliopsida; order Zingiberales; family Zingiberaceae; genus Curcuma; species Curcuma longa. The sequence continues at coordinate 5,276 of NW_027432035.1, forward strand.
GCTTTTGTTTGATTTTACTCTACTTAAATCAAAATGAGAAAATTTTATCTATGGTTAATTCTCAATCAATTAAAAAACTTTTCAATCAATTTAAATCGATTTTAGCCTACTCAACTCAATTAAGTTGACTCAAGTGAATAGTATTACACGACTATTTAAGAATAGATAATTTTTCCACTTCACTCAAAATGGAATCAACTCAAATCCTCTATATTTTGACTCAACAAGTTTCAATCGACTTAAGTGGCTATGAAAATAAATTTATTCTTTCAACAAAACTTTTTCAATCAACTAAAGATCTATTTAATAAACTCATGCCTAACAAGAGCATTCTTTTAAGTGGTAAGGAACTAAGAGAATCAATTCTTTTAAGTATGTATAAGTTATATTTTGAAGCTATTATTCATACATGCTAATCAACCTTCAAATACTAGATAAAGTAGAGCAATACAAGTAGCTTTTGTTTCATTTTACTCGACTTAGAATCATCTTCAACAGATTAGAACTCAAATAAGAAAATTTTATCCATCAAAGGTTAATTCTCAATCAACTAAAAACAGTTAAGTGAAATCCATTTTAATCAGCTCAATTTAGTTGACTCGAATGGGTAATATTACAAGCCTATTTGACAATAGATAATTCTTTCCATTCTATTCAAAATGTAGTTGATTTAAATCCTTCATAGTCAACTCAACAAGTTGCAATCGACTTATAAGTGGCTATGAAAACAAATTTTTCCTTTCAAACCATTCTTTTTCGGTCGATTAAAGATCTATCTAATAAACTCAGGCCTAATAAGGAGTACTCTTTATTGACTTTGATATGGGAGAAAGTATGAACTTCACGTGGCATGATCAAAAACTTAGTCAACCTATAAACCACGAGGCATGTCCGAAGACTTAGTCAACTCAGACCCATGCCATGTAGCACGACTTGAGACTCGGTCAACCTCAGCCAAGAGTAAGTATAAGTCAAGACAAGATTGGGATGCAGGTTGGCCTGAACTCGGCTTAAGATGGTTTAACTTGGTTCTAGTTAGATCAACTCAGTTGACAACATCCTAGCAAGGAATTCAGTCAAAGTCAACCAAGTTGGTGATAAGGTACAAATAGGTCGGTTGATCTCTTCTGGGGCGAGCTCGATAAATTACAGAGACCTTGACAGATCTCTCAGAGACAAATTCAGAGTACGCTCATCAGAGTCTAGCTCGGTTATGATGAGTAAGTTACGGATTAGAGAAGACGTCAGTTATCGAAAACGTGTCAATTACACCATTGAATGACAGATGTTCGTTACTCCATCAGTAAAGGAGCCATAGGAAAGAGGCACGTCGGTTACAACTGATGTGATCATGATCGTAATAGGCAGATTCCAACTGAGGAAGCCTCGCACCATAATCATAGCATTCGAGACTGTTAGTAGTAGCTCTAAAGTCAATTATGTGATGATTGATTAGAGACTTTTGTATCATATTCTATTATTAATAAAGGCAAGATTTTTTATTATTATACTTACTTTATATTTATGCCAAATAATTATGTATAATAATATCCTTGGGTAGCTAGTTCTAATCTACATAATATCAATTGTTTGAATCGATAGTGAGATGATGTAGAGAACACTACTATTAATCATTCCTAGTCAAGCTTTAATATTCAGGGACGATGTTAATGAGTTGAGACTAGCATGTGGGTCAGCTGGATGACTTGATCCCACAAGTCATGGATATGTGATATCGAGTTGACACATGGGTATACATTAGATAATATATACTGAATTAATTCGCCATGAGAAAGTTTCATGGATCGTTATATGAGTGTCATAAACTCTCTCATGTGACTATTGATATGAATAGTCTTTAGACCCGAAATCACTACGGTTCCCTACATAAGGAGTTATGTACTTTGGTATTGTCAAGCATCACCCGTAACGGGGTAGACTATAAAGACGATCACTGGGTATGTAATAAATTATGCGGAGGAATGTGAGTGATGTAGATGTGATCTATTCCTCCCATATAACGGAAATGATATCTTGCGGCCTCTTGATAGAGTAGGACCACGAAATACATGGTCATGCTCAAATGAGTCAATATGAGATATTGAGCTCATTTGATTGAGTGAGTCTACTTGAGGATCAAGAAATATAAAGATTGATAAGAGGATGACACGGTCTATGCCTCATTGATCAATCTAGATATCGAGGATAGAAGGGCATGGTCATACATTATCATAATCACGGAGGTTATGTCGGATCTCTCGACATTCTTGTCACTTGGGTAGCAATGATGCATTGCTAGATGTCATTCATTGCTTATGTTTCTAAAATGGTTTTAGAGGCATTGCCAACGTTACAAGAACCTATTGGGTCATACACAAATACCACTCTATTTGGAGATGAATTCATTTTAGTTTGACTAAACGAACAATTAAACTCATTGGATGACCTAGACTTGAGTTAGACTCAAGTTGATTGAATTTGAGTTAGGCTCAAATTAAACCAAGTTGATGAATGAATTTTAATTTATCATGCATGATTAATCATGCATTGAAGAAGATGAGGTTACCATGCATGAAGGTTATTGAAGAAGATGAGATTACTATACATGGAGGTTATCATGGCTTGGGTATAAAAAGAGTTTTTCTACCCTAAAGTGATATGGTTGGATGTTCATCTTCTTCTCTCCTTCTTCTTTTTGGCCGAGCTCTACAATAAGGATTGCTAGCACAACCAATTTTCTCCAAAAAGTGAGTGTTAGTTTGGATATGCATAGAGACACGGACACTTGAATGTGCTAGAGATCCGACAATCTTTGGACGAACGGGATAAGTGAAGGGCACGCATCAAAGGTAAAACCTATTAAATAGGATTTTATAGATCTAAACTCGTACAGATTTTTCGCATGGATCGCTCAAGGGATCATATTTTTCGCTACACAAATTTTGATTTTATCCCATATGATTCTCAACAGAGACGAGATACTTCAAGATCTACAAAGACAAATCACAAAATTATCTCAGCATCTAGCGGTGCAAGATCGTAAAGGTTATAAGTTATTTTATTCTCCTTTTGAAAAATCCTTAATTTCCAATTGAGAAAAGATGTTGAAGCACAAGTTTGGTTTTGAGTAATTCGGGATCAATCGCCCTGCCACCTACAACTTCGAAAGAACGTCAGCTATACAGTGCCTCTACGTCCCCCGTTCCTCTTACGACGACAAAGACAACCATGAAGATGCGGATCTCAACAACATCGAGTATGATCAGTCCTACTCTCACGATCATCCGATCACAGGAAGCAGCAGAGACGATGACAAGATCGAAATATTTAGTGATTCAGTTTATGACGATGCTAACAAAGGGGAGATAGACTTAGACGAAGTGTTGATCGAAGACCAGAAGCTGACTTTGTGCCACCACAGTTAGTATCCTGGTTCATCTATCGACGAAGTCTCAATCTCCATCGTCTCGCCTTGCATTGACTCGGTGCCCCAATTTATTCAACATGACAAAGACGAGACCGAGTCAACTATGAGCCAATATATGACGAGGTACTTTGTGATGATGATTGTGAGATTTTGATCATTCATGAGATTCTAAATGATAGATTATTTGAGGATGTAGTGCATGTTCCATCAGAAGTACAACAACCGCTCAGAGATTTGACTTAGTTAATATCAGATGATCTTCCTCCCATTCTACCACTTACGAGATGACTTTTGATTCATCGACACCTGAGGACTTTTGATCTTGAAGACACTACCTTAAACTCGAGGATAAGTTCTTTCCAACCTAAGGCGTCTGACACAAGAGCATCTAACAACACGACTAGTTTATATCCTCCGATACAACTATATTCCCCTTCGAGCTGTGATGAAAAGAAATCAAGATTACTAGCCTCCCTTTTAAGCCTTAAAGAAGGACGATTGAGACTACTGACATGGAAGATGATCAACCCCTGATCTTCTGACGTAGTTGCACGGTAGGATTGCGGCACTATGATTCACTCGAATCGAATCGTCAAAACTCTAGAATTGGTCTTTAAACTTTTTCTTTTATTTATTTTAAATTTTTAGGATTAGTTTTCTTTTCTAAAAATTAATTTAGATTTTATTTTTTTAATTATTACTTTTATTTTCTAGATGTGAGTTTAGATTTTATCTTTTTAGTTTTTTTATTTTTTTTCGTTTCAACTTTTTCTTATTTCTTAGGATATTTAAACAAGGTTAGGGCTTTTGTAAAAGAAGTTTTTGATTTAACAATATTTTCGACAGTGACATTTATTTTTCTATCTCTTGATATTTTTCAAATTAACAGGTTTTAGAAGATTGATTTTCGATGTTCACAGTCAATCAACAGAATCAATATTACCTGCAGGATAATCGATATCCTGTCTGGCGTCAAGTACCCTAGGCAAAGGATTGCTATTTCGAAAGAACAAAGATCGAGGTATATATATATGTGTACTTAGATGCATATTAGGCTGGGATCTTAGAGATAAATGATAGACCTTGGGCTACTATACATATGTCTGGGGTAATCTGGCAACATGGAGAAGTAAAAAGCAATCTATGGTTGCAAGAAATAGTGTTGAAGCGGAATTTAGAGTTTCTTGCACTCGAAATTTGATAAATGATAGAGGAATATGGATTCACTGAATCATAAAAGAGTTTCTTGCACTCAAAATTTGTGAAGGAATATGAATTCAGAAATAAAAGAACTCAGAATAATAGATAAAGCTATCAATCTACAATGTGACAATTTAGCATCCATCATCATTGCAAAGAATCTTGTTCACCATGACAAAACGAAACACATAGAAATTGTAAGACACTTCATTTCAGAATACATAGCAAAAGGATCTATGGAACTCTGGTATATTCCTTTACTATATCAAATCACAAACATAGTTACAAAAGCTCTCTCAAAGATTTACTTCGAAGAACTATGTGACAAATTGGGCATGTACAATATGTACAACCCAACTTGAGGGGGAGTGTAGTAATTCATATTGTAAATGTGGATAGTTTGATTTAAATGTATTCGATTAGATATTATGGATAGAGTTGATTTGATTTGATTTGATTGTATTTCATTTCATAAATAAGTAGGGAAGAAGTGTATAAATAGCAATGATCCTCATGTACATATTTAATATCAAGAATTTGAGAAATACAATACCAATTCTTTCTCTTTCTCTCGGCGGAATTCTTCATTAACCATATTAAAATAACTGAACTCTATTTTTTGGGATATAATTGAATCTAAAAATATGAATACTTTCTATCTAATGCAACACTTACAAAGATTAAAGAGCCCATTAGCTTTACTTGCTAAAATTTTATCAACCTAAATTATACCATTTATATTTCCTTGTAAAATCATCTTCACATATACTCATGGTAAAATAATATTATGTAATTTTGTTAGGCTTGTAATGTAATAAAAATATACAATGTGGCAAAAATATTTACCAAGTGGATAGTTTAATTTGTGGGCATGGTATCAGTTAATGAACACCATAAGGAAATTTTGTTATGTTTTTTTGTAACAAGTGATATATATTTATCAATTTTAAAAGTACATGTCACTTTCATAATATATTTGCTCACAAAATTGGCCAATTAGAAGACTAAATTTAATTGATCACAAACTATTTAATCAAAGCAGATTAAATTAAAATCATGATCTATTTATCCTACATAATTTGCAGGCCAATGGACTTTTGTAGTTTACAACAAACCTCTGTAACTGTTTGCTAGAGTTTTTTCTATTTATTTTTTCTTTTCTGTACTGGAGAATTCTTCAGTGTGAGTTTACAACATTCTTCTGATATTCATAGACTTTTGAAATTTCATTTTGATTGGTGAAAATTGAAATGGTTACTCTTCAAAAATGCTGAACATGCCTGTAACTGATATTGCACACACCTTGTGAATGTCTCTTCTTTTTCTCAAAAGCAAATTTGAATAAGAGATTTTCTTTCCTCACTTGATATATAGTCCTCCAGTCCCAACCCCAACAATTTTCTTTTACTCTTCGTTTTTGATAGAAGCTCTTTAGAGAACTGCACTCAAGGAGGAGTGCTCAAGTAGAGCAGATTGTGTTGGTTGAACTTACAAATGGCCAACCCTACGAGTGTCCATTTTGTATATTCAGATGATTAAACATACATCATATAGAGATCTCATCAGTATCTTTATATTAGAGGTCGGTCGCTGGATGTTGAACCAAATCATCTGCATTTGGCACACTGATTCTGAAGTTTGTGCCAGAAATTCCAGTTTTCTTGAAATGGCACAAGTTTCCTTCTTATGTTATATAAATTCATGTTCAGAGGATGAATTACATTTTATTGAGTGATTACTTAACTATGAAACAGTCATGTGCAATCTTAAAACATGCTGAAACTTTCATGAAAATAGTTTCTTTAAATTTTGCTGCTTGTTCCATCTTCAACTGCACAAATGCTCCATTAAGTGAGAATTGTTTAATAGGATTTGATTGTGTTCCAACATGTATAATCAGGTACATTGGAAAAGCTTCTGTTATCTTGGAAACAGAAGCTAAACTACAGTTCCTTATATGAATGAAGTAGTTATAAAGACATCATAGAATGAAGAAGCTTTTCATTTTGATCTGTTATTTCTTTTAATAAAAAAAATTCCCTTTTCATGGGAAATTTACTTTTCCTCATTGCAGGTCTCATTTAGATTCAATGATTGAAATTATTACTGTAAAATGTCAAAACTGCTAGCAACTATCTGATCCAATCGAAAACATGTTTAGCAGTTTTAATAGAAACTGCTAGACACATCATGTCCTTAATGGAAATTACTAAACACAACTAGCAATTTTTGAAACCTCCTGAGGGCTGAGGCCCATGTTGGATGCCTATGTATTACTATTGACTATTATATAATACTAACTATAAGCTATCTTTGCTTGTTTATGTCCACCTTCCCTTATATATTGTGGTTAGATTACTCCACACTAGACACAAATTTCTTGCTAACAATCTTTAATTGGTACAAATATACAAATAACAATCGCATTAATGGAGTACAGAGTAGTCAAGTAGCTATCGACTATTTTGTTTTGTAGGAGTAGCTTTGGGAATTCTGTTGACAATTCATTTTAAATTCTTAACACAAGTTTATATTAATATAATTATCGAAAGACTTTGCAAGGGCATGTTTTCATTAATAGATGCATATGCCTTCCACCAAATAGAAAAATTATTGAGGGCAAGTTAATCAAATATACTTTTTTATCTTTTATATAACCAACATGATCATCAACACCTAATAAAAGATCTCCAACAACATGAGTACATTCGCTACAATTTCGTCAACTTTTCAAAGACATATGTTGAAGTTTTTAACTCCATTATAACCATTAAATTCCAATTAGTCGTCACTTTGTCGACAATTCTCTCTTAACCAACTCTATGTTGGGTCCAATGCGAGCTAGAGGGATGGGTGAATAGTTCTTTTTGCGTCGACTTTGAGACTGTAGCGGAAAACTTCGATACAAGAAAATAACACACCACAACATAACACAATAGATTTTACTTGATTTATAGCTTCCCAAAACTAGTACTCTAAGGCCTAGTCCTAGCGCTTTGCCACTACTAAATCTTCTTATTATCGGATACTTTTTAGAGGTAGAGAAACATCTTATAATCATCTATTCTTACAAGCAAATACAAGCCAAAACACAAATATCAAATAATATCAAACTGAAATGAAATGAACAAGTTTACATAAAATCTTAGCTTTGTTCGCAATGTGATGGCTTTAAATTGCTTCGAATCTACCTCTTGAGATTTGAAAATACAGTAGCACTCTCCTCCAAAACTCTCAAGATTCGACTCCTTCAATCTTCCTCGAAATCCTCTTTTATAGGGTTGTTATCTGGTTGATTTCCAGCTATCAGTCGACTGCCTTCTTCATTAGAATTGAACATTACTCTCACCTGTCAACCTAATGACTCCATCCACCTTGTTGAAAATGTGAATGGATAAAAGAAATGGATAGAAAGAGACTCCATTGTAAAAGAGATTTTAGCCCCACATTGGGAGTTTAGTGGCTTTGTGATTGGTTTATAATGAATTACAACCATTGAAGTTGTGAATATGTAAGGGAGAGACTCTCTCTCATGCGTGGACCAGCAAGAGAGTGTAAATTTAAGTCCCAGATTGCACTAAATCCAGGTGACTCATGTGTGAATATGACCTACACGCGTCAAATGTTGAACCAAGTCAAGGCAAAATTTATCCAAATGAATCAACCTACATTTTGCCACTTGGATCAATTTTTTTCCTGCATGCTCATGAAATGGATGCATTAATGTGTCATATCTGAAATGGTCAGATATTAATGGTGGATCTATAATTGCTTGGACAGAAACGATCGACCATTAATGGTCAATGGCTAGCATTTTGAGTTAGGCGAGTAAAGGTCATAAATGGTCTATATTCGACCATTTAATGATGCTAAGAGTCTAAGCTCCTATATAAGGAGGCAGGAGTAAGCGTAGAAGCACAAAAACTCTATCCACCTTTGCTCCCTTTTGTTTTCTTTTGTCTGTCGTGCACTCCGCTCGATAGATTTTTTTTCGTGATAGTATTCTGATATACACTTGGTTCACCATGAACAACCAATGTTTGGTTGTCTGTATGGTCATCCCGTTGTATCCTAGAAAATAAACATCCAGCATAACCTCAAAGCACAGTCGGAGGGAACGAAACTGTTTTAAGAAAACTATGTCTAATATAGGCTTCGATATCTCTCTTTCCCACTCGACCTCAGCCTCTCGACTAAACAGTCGATACTTGACACTCGCTAGTCAGCACTCGACAGTCGACAGTTAACACTCGGCAATCAGCAGTCGACAGTCAACACTCGGCAATCGATAGTCAGCACTCAACAATCGACACTTGACAACTCAACCCACTTAGCACTCGACCAGTTAGAGTGCTCGGTAGCTCAGCCCATTTGACACTCAGGTGGCTTGGGCACTCAGCACTCCGGCGGCTTGGATACTCGACACTCGGGCACTTAGCAAATCATCCTTCCCAGACAGCTCATCCTTCCCTACTTAGCATCTTGAGATCATCAGTTTGGGTCATCTTGTCAGATAAGACTAAATCTTTATATTAGTTATTTTAATTCTACAATTTTAAATATCTTCGACAATATCTCCAACACATCTTAACATTAATCGACTGTTCATTACCATCAGTCAACTATTGCCTAAATAGTCAAATCATATAATTGAGTTCTAAAATTTTTATTCGCTTGAATAGTGATATCAGTCAATTGCTTCACTTTGTTGACTAATTATGATCAATTGAGTTTCAAACTCACTATTTGCTCGAATAGTAATATCGGTCGATTGATCAACTCAACTGATCAAGATTAGTCTGTATGATCAAATTCAACACTAGGGGAGTGAATAGCATTTTATAAATTTTATGAGTGATA
>NW_027432036.1:0-3102 GCF_044706935.1 Curcuma longa
GGGGAGGGAGGAAATGTTACGGCTGTGGACGCTACCGAGGCGATAGAGGCCGCCTCAAATCGGTTTTTGAGGCAGCACCAGCAGCGCACCTTGGGTGATCTTCAAACGTCCTTCACTTTTTCTTCTGCATTAAGTTTGAACTATCTCAATATTCCTTCACTTTTTCTTCTGCATTCAAGTTTGAACTATGCAACCACCATTATCCTCAAGTAGTTAAGGTTGTGATGGTTTTTATCATGAAAGAACTCTTTGGCTTCGGACATTGTTGAGATGATAATTGTTCTTCCAGTTTTTGATCTCTTGAGCTCATTACTTAACATCAAGATTAGTCCCACAAAAGCAAGCTGCTAGCATCTTAAACAGGTTTGGCTTGTTGGATCATTGAATTTTTGTTGTAGGTTCTAATAAGTGTTGAAGAAGTGTCAGCCATTTGAAGATGTCATTACTGTTGTTTTGATGGTATGATCGATCTTTTTCTGGGGAGGGAGGAAATGTTATGGCTGTGGACGCTACCGAGGCGATAGAGGCCGCCTCAAATCGGTTTTTGAGGCAGCACCAGCAGCGCACCTTGGGTGATCTTCAAACGTCCTTCACTTTTTCTTCTGCATTAAGTTTGAACTATCTCAATATTCCTTCACTTTTTCTTCTGCATTCAAGTTTGAACTATGCAACCACCATTATCCTCAAGTAGTTAAGGTTGTGATGGTTTTTATCATGAAAGAACTCTTTGGCTTCGGACATTGTTGAGATGATAATTGTTCTTCCAGTTTTTGATCTCTTGAGCTCATTACTTAACATCAAGATTAGTCCCACAAAAGCAAGCTGCTAGCATCTTAAACAGGTTTGGCTTGTTGGATCATTGAATTTTTGTTGTAGGTTCTAATAAGTGTTGAAGAAGTGTCAGCCATTTGAAGATGTCATTACTGTTGTTTTGATGGTATGATCGATCTTTTCTGGGGAGGGAGGAAATGTTATGGCTGTGGACGCTACCGAGGCGATAGAGGCCGCCTCAAATCGGTTTTTGAGGCAGCACCAGCAGCGCACCTTGGGTGATCTTCAAACGTCCTTCACTTTTTCTTCTGCATTAAGTTTGAACTATCTCAATATTCCTTCACTTTTTCTTCTGCATTCAAGTTTGAACTATGCAACCACCATTATCCTCAAGTAGTTAAGGTTGTGATGGTTTTTATCATGAAAGAACTCTTTGGCTTCGGACATTGTTGAGATGATAATTGTTCTTCCAGTTTTTGATCTCTTGAGCTCATTACTTAACATCAAGATTAGTCCCACAAAAGCAAGCTGCTAGCATCTTAAACAGGTTTGGCTTGTTGGATCATTGAATTTTTGTTGTAGGTTCTAATAAGTGTTGAAGAAGTGTCAGCCATTTGAAGATGTCATTACTGTTGTTTTGATGGTATGATCGATCTTTTCTGGGGAGGGAGGAAATGTTATGGCTGTGGACGCTACCGAGGCGATAGAGGCCGCCTCAAATCGGTTTTTGAGGCAGCACCAGCAGCGCACCTTGGGTGATCTTCAAACGTCCTTCACTTTTTCTTCTGCATTAAGTTTGAACTATCTCAATATTCCTTCACTTTTTCTTCTGCATTCAAGTTTGAACTATGCAACCACCATTATCCTCAAGTAGTTAAGGTTGTGATGGTTTTTATCATGAAAGAACTCTTTGGCTTCGGACATTGTTGAGATGATAATTGTTCTTCCAGTTTTTGATCTCTTGAGCTCATTACTTAACATCAAGATTAGTCCCACAAAAGCAAGCTGCTAGCATCTTAAACAGGTTTGGCTTGTTGGATCATTGAATTTTTGTTGTAGGTTCTAATAAGTGTTGAAGAAGTGTCAGCCATTTGAAGATGTCATTACTGTTGTTTTGATGGTATGATCGATCTTTTCTGGGGAGGGAGGAAATGTTATGGCTGTGGACGCTACCGAGGCGATAGAGGCCGCCTCAAATCGGTTTTTGAGGCAGCACCAGCAGCGCACCTTGGGTGATCTTCAAACGTCCTTCACTTTTTCTTCTGCATTAAGTTTGAACTATCTCAATATTCCTTCACTTTTTCTTCTGCATTCAAGTTTGAACTATGCAACCACCATTATCCTCAAGTAGTTAAGGTTGTGATGGTTTTTATCATGAAAGAACTCTTTGGCTTCGGACATTGTTGAGATGATAATTGTTCTTCCAGTTTTTGATCTCTTGAGCTCATTACTTAACATCAAGATTAGTCCCACAAAAGCAAGCTGCTAGCATCTTAAACAGGTTTGGCTTGTTGGATCATTGAATTTTTGTTGTAGGTTCTAATAAGTGTTGAAGAAGTGTCAGCCATTTGAAGATGTCATTACTGTTGTTTTGATGGTATGATCGATCTTTTCTGGGGAGGGAGGAAATGTTATGGTTGTGGACGCTACCGAGGCGATAGAGGCCGCCTCAAATCGGTTTTTGAGGCAGCACCAGCAGCGCACCTTGGGTGATCTTCAAACGTCCTTCACTTTTTCTTCTGCATTAAGTTTGAACTATCTCAATATTCCTTCACTTTTTCTTCTGCATTCAAGTTTGAACTATGCAACCACCATTATCCTCAAGTAGTTAAGGTTGTGATGGTTTTTATCATGAAAGAACTCTTTGGCTTCGGACATTGTTGAGATGATAATTGTTCTTCCAGTTTTTGATCTCTTGAGCTCATTACTTAACATCAAGATTAGTCCCACAAAAGCAAGCTGCTAGCATCTTAAACAGGTTTGGCTTGTTGGATCATTGAATTTTTGTTGTAGGTTCTAATAAGTGTTGAAGAAGTGTCAGCCATTTGAAGATGTCATTACTGTTGTTTTGATGGTATGATCGATCTTTTCTGGGGAGGGAGGAAATGTTATGGTTGTGGACGCTACCGAGGCGATAGAGGCCGCCTCAAATCGGTTTTTGAGGCAGCACCAGCAGCGCACCTTGGGTGATCTTCAAACGTCCTTCACTTTTTCTTCTGCATTAAGTTTGAACTATCTCAATATTCCTTCACTTTTTCTTCTGCATTCAAGTTTGAACTATGCAACCACCATTATCCTCAAGTAGTTAAGGTTGTGATGGTTTTTATCATG
>NW_027432037.1:0-2066 GCF_044706935.1 Curcuma longa
CCCACTACAACAAAAATGACTTTTCGCAGCGCGCAAATATACTATCCGCAGCGCACATCGCACGCTGCACAGTTGCAAGCTGTTAAAAGTCGTTAGGCATCCGCAGCGCGCAATGCGCGCTGCGGAAGCTCTCAGTCGCAGCACAATACGCGCTGCGGATGTGATCAATCGCAGCGCGCAATGCATGCTGCCGATGAGATCAATCACAGGTCAAACCATTCAAATCATTCCTGATTATAACTACGTTACAAACCATTTAAATTACAATTATAAACTCACAACTCAAATAATTAATAACATAAATACCATACACAACAACAACCATACACAAATAACACAATAATAATATCATTTCAAACTAGTATATATATCCAACAAATAACAGACTTTACTTAGTAACAATGAATCAAAATAACAAAAAACTATTTAGTTCCATGTTTTTTCTGAAAAGGTTAAAATCTAAATCAGCCTTCTGCCACAACTCCATCAACACACCAATGAATTAATTTGCATTTGCTGTTCTCACTAATATCCCCACTACTCACATTCTTCACTTTTGTCTGCAAAAAAAAGCAAGGTATCATTAGCATAAAATTTGCCAAAACAAAATCATGGAATAGTTAAGCATGTAAATAGCAATAAAAATACATGAGGTTAACTATCTACACTACATCAACTATCTGTACCGTGTTTGAAATACATAGAAGACAATAGTAATTTCTTGATATATCGATTGGAAGAGAATATATATGATTGAACTTGTACAGATGTTAAACGATTAGTTGATTGATTACATAAATTCTACTAGATATAATTCTACTAGATATATATACTGCATTATCATAATTGTTATTACTTGTAAAGAAGTAACAGCCATAATGCTCAAGAAGTTTCACAAGCAGCCATCAATTCTATCTGTTCGCTGCAAAGATAGCAACAGTCATAATGCTCAAGAAGTTTCACAAGCAGTTTCACAATTAAGTAGTTTTACAAAAGTAATTGCATCTCTAACCTGAAAAAATTTACTCACGAATGGCTTGCGTTCAGAAAAAATTTACTACTGAAGGAAGAATTTAATTTCACCTAACACAGTTAGAAGTTCTATCTTCTTGAAAAAAAAAGCATAATCCTACGTTCAGAAACAAGAAGCCAAAAAAAGTAGACAGTGATACAAAAAAGGTTTTGTGGGTCTTGTATATTTAGAGAAATAAAATTGAAAGTAATCCTAAATTTCCAACAAATGCATAGAAGCAATGGTGAATATTTGGAGTAGCTTACCTTTACGTTATCCCCAATACGAGCATTCTTGTCTATAATAGCTCTTTTAACATGAGAGTTTTTTCCAATGCCGATTGGAACACTTCCTTTCAAAAAGCTAATAGCCTCTTGTCAACATCAGTCTACAAATGTAGCAAACAATATAAGATCGAGTAAAAAGGAAAATCTATATTTGAAGAACAAGTTAATTGGTTCAGTTGTATGTTCTGTAGGGTTTAGGGTTAGGTCGAGCGGCGGGGAAAGGCGAGAGGTGGGAGCGGCGGTGGGAAGGAGATTAGCAGGGTCGCGCGAGAGGAATTTGGGGGAAAAGGCGAGCGGGAGGAAAGGAAATTAACCGGGATGGGGAAACCTAAGCAGCGGGATCGGGAAGAGTCAAGCGCGTGCGAGAGGTAAATGGGAATGAAAAAAAAAATTATAATGTTTTTTTAAAAACAATTAAATTAATATAATTTTGACAGCGTACTATATATGTTGTTATAAGTTATAAATTTTTAACAGTAAATATTGTGCGCTGTCAATATAAATTTTTAACAGCGCATATTGTGTGCTGTCAAAAATACTTTAACGGCGCACAATACACTGTCAAAAATAATTTTAACAGCGCACAATGCGCGCTGTTAAAAGTATTTTTAACAGCGTATTATTGTTGCACGCTGTGGATGATAAAAATATGATATTATCCACAGCGCATTTTATTGGGCGCGTCATTAAAGCAACTATTAACGGCGCGCCTATAATGTGCGCTGCGGATGACGCGCTGCGGAAAGTCATTTTTGTTGTAGTGTCCG
>NW_027432038.1:0-42079 GCF_044706935.1 Curcuma longa
GAAATAAAGTCAGTGGGATTCAAGACCAAGGTCGCAAGCAAGAAGGTAAGCGCTATCATAGCGCAGCAAACAGAAAAGTGATCCAGGCGAGTAGAAATTCATTAGACCCACTCACGATCCACTGTAGCGCTTCGTGATAAGAGGCCAAGCGAGAGACTCTCACTCTTCTAGTCATAGAGCTCCTTCTTTCGGATAAGTAGTCCTTTCCTGACTTACTAAGTAAGGAATGGCGGGACGCGCACTCAAGTGCTTTTATCCTTCGGAAGAGCTTCTATCTATTAGAGAGAGTATGGGGATTGGTGGTGGGAAAGGAAGATCACTTCCAAAGTAGCCATGCTATAAGAGAACTGAATGTCAATCCGGAGAAAGAACTTATAACAAACTATCTCACCAGACTGAACTAACCAAATTAGGAGAAGTGAACGCGTGCTCTCTCGTGGTGCAAAGTAGGGTTGTGACAACTTTCCTCACAGTCTTTCTAAGTGGTATGGTACGCTAGCTAGTTGACGGGCTTTTCACTGCGGTCTCAAAGACTAGAGACCTCGAATACAGGATTGATGGCCTTTGGATGATGACGAGTCTCCGCCTGCAGACTCACACTGTGGAGACTAGACTACGGGTCCCTACGGTGCCGCTTAGGTCGGAAGCAATCACTCAGCCCTCCGCCGTAGAAGCTTTTCTTTCAGGCCTTCCGCAAGCATTCGATCCTCAAGACCACAATTTAATTTTTTTTTTTGAACTTATATTATATACAGGCCTTAATCACTTTTCGATGTCTTCGTACGTTATAATGACTTGGCTTGCTGCTCTCCGTCGTCGTAAGCTTAGTACCGGAAGCGCTTCCTTTCTTCTTTCTACCCTTTCGACTCTGCTTCAGTGATATCTGTTGTTGAACATTGCCATATGTCTATTCCAAGCACCAAGCGAAGAGCTAGACCGATGCAGCATGCAGTGGAAATGTCCCCGTGCAGTCAGTAGCTGCAGGCGGAGCTCCTTCATCTTATATAGATTCTTTCTATGAACTACTAGTAAGCGGAAAGAGTCAAAGAACTGGAAAGGACAATCAAGATTCAAAGGTTCGGAGATCTTTAGTTTACCCGTAGCAGGAGCGGGGAGAGGAGAAAGACAATAAGGAGGAGCAGCTGCAGTGAATACAATTCGTTCGCCGGAAAGAGGTCTTCGCAGGATTCATTACTTTTGATGAGCCTTTACCCGGTGTCCTCTTCCAAAAGAACTGAACCTAATTGTACAATAGGAGTACTATAATAAGCAGGTACCCGGTAGAAGATGCTCGACAAGAAGGAGAGGACCAATAGAATAGTTAGCTCTTACGCGAGCGGGGGTTAGGAAGGTAAAGAATCACACTGAAGGCTCCACACCAGAGTCGAACGGACGCAACTGGGACAGAAGAAAAGCAGACAGCTGTCGAATGCTCCGTAGTTGTCCTTTCATTTGAGTAGCTTCGGTTGCAGTAGTTGTCCAGTTCGTAGGGACGTCTCAAGATCTAGTAAGTGGTACCTTAACCTGTAGAGAGTGTCAGTTCGCTGTCCTGGCTTTGAGTACTTGACCTGGGGTAGAATATGAGGCAAGAAGAGACCTTATCGGAGACTCAGAGGAAAGAGAAGAGGTACGAGCGGAGCGAGGGGGCGACGTGTGTAGCGGAAATGAAAAGAGAGGCCCCTACTATATATTTGGCGATAGCTAAGTGTCTTCTTCGCCTCCGAGTTCATTTATCTTTCCAGTTCTTCATTAGTTGAAGCCTAAGATCCGGTTGTATCCAGACCGCTTTCGAAATCCGTTCTCAGAGGTAGGGACGTATAACTTATAGTGGGTCGTACCCTTGCTGAGTTCTGCTGATTACGAGTGAAGGAAGGAAGATTACTACTTCTCTATTAAGACCTCGAGCGAGGAGGGACTGAAGACTTGAGCACCGTATTCCTAGTTAAGGTTACGGAGAGGATCTCAAATACACGTGAAGTCTCTACAACTAAGAACTCTTACCTACATCGACAGGATTTACCTACCACAGCTGCCGCCTCAGTCTTGCCATGTGTGATCTCTCTCTTTCCTCCACATTCAGGCTGCTACGTCTCGATCGGAAGAGAGGAGTGAATGGCCAAATATATAAATAGTCTAATAATCAAAAGTAGGTAGATCACTTAAGAGAATATTTCGTCCCTTTGGGGCCCTCCAACTTTCCAGCAAATAGTGCGACTGCAGCTGAAATACGGAAACTTTGGTCTTGCGCCATTCACGACTGAGGTATTTAGACGTCTCGCCCCTCATTTAGTAAGTTTAAGGAGAGAGAGAGAGTCTCTTTTGTAGAGGACGCTCGAGCGGATACGCGAGAGGGTATGTAATAGCTCGCCATACATATAAGTTCTAAGGAGAGGGTATGTAATAGCTCGAGCACACGTGCGAGAGGGCAGCACTTACTATAATGCCAATATATATATACAGGGTTGAATAGCTTTACTATATTTCGCAATTATACTGGTAATAATCTGCTGCGAGTGATAATGGTATTTACGCCTCGCCCTTACTATATATTTGGCGATAGCGACGTGAGTGAATAATACTGGCCATCGGATAGCCACGTCACTCTCGCCACTTACTATTAATGGGCCTTTGGGGCCCTTCCATTCACGCAACTATACTGGTAATAATCCGCTGAGGGGCGAGAGCGAGAAGAGAGAGTGCGATATAGTGCTACTCCTCTTATGGAAAGCGAAAGCTAACTGGAAAAAGCACGAAAAAAGCACGTGCGAGAGAGAGGGAAAGCCAAAGCGCTTTTCTATTGGTTTTCAGGAGTGGCTTTGTCAACTTGTAGATCATACTAGATCGACCGCATTTCACTGGCCTTCCAAGTCCGAACATTTCCTTGTATGTACGTGCCGGCAAACAAAGCAATTGCGCGAGCGAAGGGCATTGAAAGTCAGTCAAAAGCGCTTCTATGAATCGCTCCACAAAAAGAATCTATTGATTAGCACATTCACGTCATTAAGACTAGCACTTGAAAGGCTTTTTGCCGTCTCAACGTCGCTATCGCTCGTCCCCCCGTCGTTATCACTCGGACCTCTTCTTTCCTTCTCTTTTCCACGGACCTTGCTAACGAAAAAGGAAGAAGACTTATCACCACATCTTCGATGAAGAACTGTCTTCTATAAAGAATCAAGTTCGTAGAAGCGGCGGGGGAAGAAATCGACTGGTACTCGAAGAGAGTGGCTATTTGAGATCAAAGAAAAGATAAATTATAGTAAGGGCAGGCCATGAAGACAAGACGACCACAGCAAGAAGACAGCGCTCACGAGCCTAAGCAGCGAGGGCCGAAAGACCGGTCCCTTAGGAAGACCCGTCATTAAATGGGTTGAAGGTAATGCAGCTGCCGCCCTTCTTTATCAGCCGCTGAGGGGTGCCTAGAACGACTATGAAAAGGTTCGGAAAGGGAGAAAGGCTACCGTACGAGAACTCAAAGCACAGCCTTGCGGTGCCGCCGCCTTGAACAACATCTTTTAAGCGCACCAGTGGGATTCCTTGAATTCCGCTCATCAATCAATCATCTAATGCTCTCCTAGGGCTTTCATAATGACGGGTGCCATTCACGACTATAATCAGACACTTCAGGAATGACTATCACAACAACCATTCCAGGCAGCAGCGTAAGTACATTCTTTTCCAGTAGTGTTCACTTCCGGAATGAGACTTCCCGCTAGCTTAATAGGATTTGAGTTGAGTCCCACGCTTCTTCATATCCTTTCCTCTAGTCCGCGTACTTCCCCTATTTTGAAAGCTGACTCAAGAGAATGAACTGATCAGACGGCTGAATGAACGGCATAAGCCGGCGTAAACAAATGAACTGATGGCACGACTTCCATTATGTGGTTCGCTTTATCCGCACCAAGATACATATTCAATCCCCTTACGTCAAAGAAGAGAGCTTGATCGGGACTGATTCGCAGGTTAATATTCCATGTTCTGAGATTGGAAAAGTGCGAGAGGTACCCGCCCGAAGCTATAGAGCTAAGGCCCTTCGGAAGGTTTTGCACATAAGAATCAAAGCAGCATGAGGCAAGACTGATCATATTGAGATACCTGTCGCTGACAGAAGATGAAGAGATACCAGTCGCTGCCGAACCCGCCTATCCATAGTGGTCTGATTCATAGTTTCGAAGACCTCCTCATTCAAACGAGAGTTCCAGTCTTCCAGGGTCTTCTTTCCTGTCTCCCGAGTGGTTGAACCTGCTCGCCGCTATCTTCCCGATCTTATGAAAATATTATGGCCTCGGCCCTCTTTAAATGGAATTGCAAAGTGCCTTTCGAGATACTTCTTTAAGAGAATAAGAAATGTGAAGCTTAATCGTGCTTTTATTCTTATATGGTATAAAGAACTCACTTCGAGGAATCGAGAGGTACGAATCACTATGCTGAGTCGCCAACCTTTCAGCAAGAGTTCAGAGAAAGATGTACTAAAGAGAAGGTTCCGGAGAGTGAATGGCACATCTGGAGTTTGGCTTATTTAGTACGCTACACCATCCACCCCCGACCGAAAGGGAGAGGTTTGAAGATTCATTATTCATACTTCTGACATATAGAAGCTTTTCCCAGTAGGAGGAAAAGAGAATCGAAAGAGTAAAGGCACGAAGTGCCGCCTAATATAAAAGTAAATTGTCGAAAAGATTATCGCTTTCTAAAGTGAAGTGAAATCGCACTCATCAAAAGCACAGAGCAGAGCCCGTCGTTCCTCGGCCCTCTTTAAATGGCATTGCTTCGTGGTCTTGTTCTCGAGTGGAAATGCACGGAAAAGCTGATTATTGATCCTCCCCATTAAAGTGAGTTCCGATGGGACGGGTTCCCAACAGTAGAAGTAGAAGGAGGAGAGAAGACTTGGACAGAATTTCGGTGCAGTCCAACTCTCCTGCCTGCTGCTCCCCCGGATTCTGGAAGAAGGGCTCCCCTACCTTTTTTCCCCAGCAAGTACGGGAAAGCCTTGGAGGGTTCAAAATTATCTGCTACTTAAGAACCCTGGAGCATTCTTCCTTTATTAGCTTAAGGACGGCAAGGCCGGTACTACTGGGCATTTCGTACCAAGTGGTAGCTACTGCACGCACCTCTAAATTCAGGTACGGAGAGAGAGACGTCAGCAGCAGATAGAATTAGGAAAGTGAAGATAGTACAACGTGCTTGATTTTCGGAGGACTCACCGCTTCTAATGAGAGGGTCGTGGGAGGTATCCGTTGGGTTCTCAAGTTGACCGGGTCCTTAGTCTCGTCCAGACGAAGCGGAGACAGAAACTTATTATAGTATGGCGGAATTTACTTGATTTTTAGGCACTCTGGCTAGCAGTCGAATATCTTCATGGAAGGAGAAGGCCCCGTCTGATAGTCTAACATGGCCTAAAATATAGTAAATTGTATAAATTGCTACGCAGAGGAACTTATATTATAGTAAGGCGGAATTTATATTTATTTTAGGCCATATATTTGAACTTATATTATAGTATGGCGGATAGTCTACAATTGCGTAGCAGAGGAGATAAATAGCCCCAAAGGCTATTTACGACTAATCCGATCGCCAAATATATAGTAAGGGCCGCCATACATATAAGTTCTATCCGCCATACTATAATATAAGTTCAAATATATAGTAAGGGCCGAATTTACTGTAAAGGAGATAAATAGCCCAAAAGGCGTAGACTAATCCGCCTTACTATAAGATAAGTACCTCTGCTACGCAGAGGCAGATAAATAGCCTTTGGGGCTATTTACGACTAATCCTCTAGCTATAATAAATTCCCAAAGGAGATAAATAGCCCCTTTGGCCCTGCATTCATAATATAAGTTCTAATCCGCCTGTATATAATATAAGTTCCTCTGCTACCCCTGTATATATATTGGGCAGATAAATAGCCTTTGGGGCTATTTACGACTAAAGGAGAGAAATAGCCCCAAAGGCGTAGACTAACTGTATATAATATAAGATAAGTACCTCTGCTACGCCTCCTTAGAGTCGAAAATAGACCCAAAGGCTATTTATCTTCTCTGCATAGCAGAGGTATTTCCTTTTTAGTAAGATGGTTTATTCTACGCCTTTGGGGCTATTTATCTCCTTGAGGCATATAAATAGCCTTTGGGGCTATTTACGACTAAGCCTAAAATAAATATAAAGGAGATATTTACCTAAAATCAATCTAAATTCCGACCGCCAAATATATGGTGGGGCCGCCATACTATAATAAATTCCCAAAGGAGATAAATAGCCCCTTTGGCGTAGACTAATCCGCCTGTATATAATATAAGTTCCTCTGCTACCCCTGTATATATATTGGGCAGATAAATAGCCTTTGGGGCTATTTACGACTAAAGGAGAGAAATAGCCCCAAAGGCGTAGACTAACTGTATATAATATAAGATAAGTACCTCTGCTACGCAGAGGCATATAAATAGCCTTTGGGGCTATTTACGACTAAGCCTAAAATCAATATAAAGGAGATATTTACCTAAAATCAATCTAAATTCCGACCGCCAAATATATGGTGGGGCCGCCATACTATAATATAAGTTCTAGACATTCAAAACTACGAAAGATCTACCCCTAAATTACGGTATTGCGTACTTATTGGATGCCCCTAAATTACGGTATTGCGTACTTATTGGATGCCCCTATCGGTCGATCCCGTCGAATATTTGCCCTTACGTCTGCAAAATCTCCCTAACTATAAAACGATCCCGTCGTTGCACTCGGCCCTTTCCATAAAAATAACAGATTCCTATAAAATGATATGATTCAACCTCAAACCCTTTTGAATGTAGCGGATAAGAGCGGAGCTCGAGAATTGAGACAGTTTAAATTCCCATCCGGTCTCCATTAGGTAAGGGTAGCTTCCATCATCGACTGGAAAAACAAGAACCAGAAAAGAGCGGAAACCGGAAGCTGCAAATCGGGACTGGCACTTATTCAATGTTGAAGCTGGTGCCCTTCTTGAAGCTTTGTTTGCTTGGCATCGGATCGGCTAAGTACCTTGATGAGCGTAGGTCTTGCCTTGGTCTATTCAGGTTCGAAAGAGGTGGGGAAGTCAAGTAAAAGAAGAAGGATGGCCAGGCCCCGGTTCCCAGGATTAGGGTCTTCCTATGAGCCTACTCAGATCAGAACTCAACTACTTGATTCTCTTTCGCCTATCGGCCGGCCTTTCCAACAGTTCGGCTCTCCGGTCATTCAGATGAGAAATTCCGTGAAGACGACGAGACACCTTGTAGTTCCTTATCTTTCAACTGGTGCTCCGCCTGCCTAAGCATATTCTGAGTTCCCGTCCCGACCGATTCAAAACTACGAAAGATATCCTTTCTTAAGGTGCCTAGCCTCTTGGAGAAGGTGCGTAGCCTCTGTTGTCTGCTTCCAAAGAGAGCACGTCGCTTCTCTCGTCCCTCGTGTCCTTCTTTTCTTCTTAAGTGAGGTTTCTTCCTTATTACTCGTGGGCACCAGTTCCTATGCTTGTTTATGAATACTCTTGCCCAATATAAAAGTAAATGGGCGCTTGCTTTCTTTGTTGCTTGTTTAAAACTAAGTGAGTACTCTACCTATTCCTATGCTTTGGAACTGGCTGCGGACTACTGGTTGTCTCTATCAACTCACTGGGTTGGGAAAGCAACTACTCTACTCTGTCTTTTACCGCCTAACAACAAGGTATTCAAATCAAAACCCTAATCTGAGCTTGCTCTAATGAAACTACTAAGACGAAGACTAGGGACAGGGACGTACGAGCATCGCGACGTGAGTGAATGGAAAGAGTGAATGGCCCGAACTTAATATAGTCTAGTCGTCGGCCCTGTATATATATTTGAACTTATATTATATACAGGCGATTAATCAAGAGTGGAAGCGGGAGAGGAAGGAACCCAGGCCAGACCGGGCATGAAGGGAACTATACCAAGGGGCTCGGGGCACAATGCCATTCACGACGGCATCAGCCTTATAATTATTAGCAGCAGTTGGAATCCCCTCTCTTATCTTAGTATGAAGTGCGGACTGAGTCAGTTCCAGTTGCAGCAATAATCTCTTCCGCTTGCTAAACGTTCCGGTTGCTCTTGTCTCTGTACCTCTCCTTTAGTACGCGTTCGGCACGGCAAATTGAGCAGTTAATGAAATCCGGTTGAGACGACACTTTTGTTCGCGTTTGGGACGTAGACCAGCAGCCGGGAAGAGAAAAAGATGAGGCCCGAGGTTACGACGGGGGCGACGTTGAGAGGTCTAGAGCAAGTTAGAGAGGCTCGACTGACTTGAGAGGGCCTGACCCGGCGAGTACGGATTTAGTTGTTGAATCCAGGTGCTGTGAAAGAGTACGGGAAAAAGAGCATATCGAGGTCTTTCATTCATCTTCTTTCTTTGCCGGCTGCTATTGTTGCCATTTACGACCGAGGCGCAGTTCATGGCTATCCGAAGAGTCGGACCCGGAGAAGAAACACTTCAAGAATAGTGGAGATGGGAGGACTCTTTCCAACTGCAGCAAGAGACTACTTCAGTCCCCGGAAGGAGAGGGAAAGCCTATCGCGGTGGAAGAAGAGATAGGAGATGCCCGCACTAAGAGGAGCCAGCGGATTCCACTTTCTAAGCAACTGGAGCGGTACTACGAAATGGAAATGAAACTCACTAAGCAAGCGGATCGGACGAGGCTCAGGGTTCCTAACCTCCCTCTAGTCGGGGGTCCGCTCTAATGAAAGGTTCGACTCCTCGATCGGGACATCATCCTTACCTCTGAAGCGGACAGCAAAAGCGGGACATACGCTGTGAAGAGTTCGAAGGTAGGGACTGATTTGATATATAATATAAGGACCAATAGCTCTCTTTTACGCATACGCGGAGCCCTTAAGAGATTCCGAGTTCCAAGAGGTCATGGTCAATTGGGGGAGCGGAATCCGCTGCTGCTCTGGAGGGCAGGTGAATTAACTGAGTGATAGGCGCTTCGTAAGGCGGGATCATGCAATCTTCATACTTATTATAAGAAGGAGGTCACCGGCCTATACTTCCGAGTTCTTCATAGGGGCCTTCTGTGATCAGGCTAGGCACCCTCCTCTTTCCAGAGTGTTTTAAACTACACTACCTCTGTCCGCAAGATAGAATATGAAGCGTATATCAGTTCAATCTTCTCTTTTCCTTTGCGTCGTTCATTTGGGCAAGGTAAGGAAAGGTAAGCTCATTCAGGGACGCTTCGACTTTTGCTGTCCTATAGTGCCGCTGGAGGCATGCCACTAATTCTTCGTGAAGCTCGCTTAGAGTTTTCGGTGCAGTGAGGAAAGCTATGGTCCATGATCTACGCGTCATTATCATTCGCTCCTCACATGATCCTCAAACTTCTATCTGCCTTAGCGGATGAAAGAGCATATTTTGCTTTTCCCGGTGGAAAAGAAGACTATATCAAAAGAGAAGAAAGAGACTCAAGACCATCATAAGCACGTCAGAAAGACACATAAATACAATAAAGAAAGACAAGAAAGACTCTAAAGCACATATCGTGAAGACAATAAGTGAGAGCCAATGGTCACATGAGAACTAGCACAATATTTTCATTATGGTCTTTAGTGTCTTGTCTCTACTATTTGGTGCTTTGAAAGTGCTCTTCTGTGCATGATGGTATTCAGTCTTTATGATGTCTTTTCTCTCAGCCTTATGAGAGAGCCTTCCGGGTGCTAATGGTACTTCACGCACAAATATCATATTGAAAGGCTTGTGCCCGGTGCCCACCAAAGCACAGACTCTACTCACCCACTACTGGACAATAAGGAAGAGAGATAAGAGATCTCAATAGAGACCGCTACAGATTGATAGACTTACGAATTTGCTGACTGATGAAAAGAGATCAAGAGACAAGACTCAAGACAATATTGCATCAATAGTGCTAGTTCAGAGTTGCCGGAAAAGAAAGGGACGACCGAAGGGGCGAGGGCGTTAGCGCTCGACCGATAGGGGCGTTAGCGCTCGACCGATAGGGCCATTCACGACGTAGGTATGCAAGTCCATTCACGACAGCTGCTTGGGCCGAGTGATAACGATGCGCTTGCTCTCACGCGTCGTCATTGATCAGTTGGTCATCATCTTGTGTTCAACTCCCATTCCAGGTCTCAGCCCCTACCTTTAAACGGGGCCCTCTCTGATAAGGACGCCAGCCCGCAACGTTCAGTCAAGTAACGAGGAAAAGCTTCTAGGAAGAAAGCGGGAAGGACTCTCCATTGGAGGATTTAGCTAGTTCAAGCTAGGGCAAAAGCGGGATAGCAGGTTCCACCAGCTGCTGTCCGAGCAAGTCCTTTATCTATCCAAGTGCGAAGTCCATTTCATTTATAAGAGGAAAAGAGGAAGGAAGTTCCGAGTCAGCGGTTGATAGGTAATAGATTGCGGTAAGCGAATCGAATCTCCCTGCCTTTATATGTTCTGTTTCACCGCAGGGTAAGCAAGGGCATCGCGACGTGCGACGGGCTCAGCCCTAATATAGGTATTTTCTGTCTGCCACCTTCCTTCGTCCCTTTAGGGAGCGTCTCGTTCCCGACCTCAATTCCCCGTGGGCTACTCACTGGATCGGTCTCATAACCTCTTGCTCGCGGAGCCATCCCCATTTTCCGCGTCCTGGCATCAAGTGGGGCCTTCCCCAGCCCCCCTAGTTCAACAGATCGTCCCGTGCCATCCATCTTGGTACTTGGTTAAGAGGGACCCGTGACGGACATCTTTTTCACGTCCATTCGAGAGAGGCCAACCGGAGAAAGATATTAAGAAGCGCAAGCGCGTAGGAGATGAAGGACAGTGCCTGCTGCAGTCCGCTCCTTTCCTTCAGTTAATTAACTGAGTGATTCAGATCGGATAAAAAGAACCTTGACCGCGAGTGCTCGACTAAGAGGATAGTTTGGGATAGAGCTCACCTAAGCGTACGAGGAAGGATCAAACCGAGACGTCAGCTCTATTTAAGTCAGAAGTGTTCGCTGGAGCTTTCGCTAAACTACTACTACTACTGGGTTCAAAAAGTACAGATAAAAAGTACAGAAATCTACTCAGCCCTCTCGCATGCGCTCGAGCCTATGGATACCCTCTCCTTAGAACTTATATGTATGGCGAGAATTTACTATATTTTAGCGGGCAGGGATGATACCCTCAGCAAAGTCGTGCCCAAAAATATAAGTACGTCGGATTAGTCTACAATTGCGTAGCAGAGGAGTTCAAGAATAGATTAGATTTTAAAAAGAAAAACTCAATTGCCAAACATTTTTATCTTTTCTTTTGAATTTTGTATTCAAAACTACGAAAGAAAAACGCAACAGGTCGAACTTAATATATAGTAGGGGTGTACCATTTACTCTTTCTACTCTACTATTAAGTAAGTGAAGTGAAGGGATCGCCGAATTCGGGTCTATGTCAGCTGAACACCTGATGAGTGGGTAGGTGGCTTAGGTACACCTCAAAAAGAAAAAATATCTCCAGAGACATTTCTTACTTGAAAGAGAACTGATCCCAGCCTCACCGAGAACTCAGCCAACTGAACTTGGACTGGACACGAAACCTTTCTCTGATAATGCATTTTCACTCCGCCTCTCGATCAAAGCACTGCACCTCGTCTGGTATATTGTAATAGGCTCGGCTGAACCATCTTGACGTCGCAGGCTCGAACTTCGCTTCTTTCTGAACCGAGTAGTAGAGCTATAATTATAATGAAACATCGGCAGAACTTATATTATAGTGAGGGCAAGTAATCGGCATGGGAAGGAAAGAATCGGCTGCGAGTGGCGCCTATTATCTTGGTCCTACTAGCAATAAAGGAAAGGAGCTCGTCACCCTCTTCTCGCCTGTCTTCGCAAGGTCTTCTCAGGCAAGATAATTTAGTGCTAGTGCTTCGCTTCGGAGAGGAGAGGAACGAATGAAATGACGTCTCATTTTACTTCATTTCTCATATTAAAAGTTCTGGTTGAGATATTTTTTTCTTTCTGGGATTGGGAATTTATTATAGCCTAAAATAAATATAAATTCCGCCTCATATCTCTCTCGTTCGCTAGCTTGCTCAACCTCACATCTGTAATCTCTTACCTTACTATAATATAAGTTCCTCAACAGCTTACTATTATCTCTGGCCCTATAATATAAGTTCCTAGAACTGAGCTCCGTCACCGACTGCGCTGGGATGACTCTCTGATCCGCCTACCCGAAACCTTTCTATGTATATAAAGATGAATCGACTCCTGGAACTCCTTTCCCCTATCGATTGGACGGGACGGGCCCATACTATAAATTCTGCCGCTAGCGCTTCGTGGTCTATGCTTATATCGCTGGGACAGATTCTGAGAACTTATATTATAGTATGAAATACACCACCTAAAATAAATATAAGTTGCTATAATTTATTTATATTTATTTTAGGCGAGGAAGAATCATAGGCGGGCACCGAGGACTGCGAGCTCTCTTTCTTCAGTAGGCACAAGTACTAGCAAGCAGTCATTTCACATTGAATTTGTTCTCTGGACCTAGTTGGGGGCAGTACTACTATAGAGTTGGGCATAGCAGGAATCTCACCCGTGTAAGCCCGATCACGTATCGAAAATTTACTTTTATATTAGGGCCCAAAAATCTAGTAAGTGGAAAGAAGACAAATATAGTCAATTCTTGCACGAGCTGTCGGGCGTGAGCTTGAGTGCATTCCTACTGGAATCTCCATCCCAAGCTTCCAACCGTCCTTAGCCGCACCTTGAATCTTCTTTCTTGACTCGCTGAGCCAGACGTCGCGCCTAGCCTATTTTCACCCTTCCGGAGCCGCTATGAAGCCCCCCGTTTCCACTTGCTGAGTTCAGTTATCTAGGGCCCAAACCTTCGTTCCGGACTTCGTGCTTCGTAGTAGTGTTTGATGCCCCCTCAGATCATATTCAAAGACTGGAGTTCAGGTCGAGCTACGACCCGGTTGAGTTGTCGTGCCGGTCGCATAGCATAGCATAGCTCCGGACGAGTCTTCCTTTCTTGATTCTGGCTCGGTTGACTGGGATGAGGGATGCCTCTGCCTTTTAGTTCTGTCCTATGCCCTCCCGAGCTCTCTTCTGTTCTGAATTGAAATTGGCTTCGGAGCCTTGAATTGCATGCCCTTTGCTCTCGTGAACGAGCTTAGAAGGCGGGCCAATCTTCTGCCCTTCTCACTCGACTCGCTGGGACGGGAGATTAGCAATGGGACGCAGAGTCGCCTCTTTCAGAGCCTTTCGCTGGAGTGTTTGAGAACTACTAGCAATCTTGGTCCTTCTCTTTCTGGCCTATTTATTATTCCATGCCTCGGAGATCCCTCAGCCGAAGACTCCTATGCCATCCATTGAGTCATTGAGTTCATTGCTTCGCACCTTGCTTCCTAACTCAACTCCCACTGCCAGAGGTGGAGTGCCTTCCGTACCGCTACACTTGTCTGGTTGAGGTATCCCGACTTGCTTTTCACTCTTCCCTGACTTCGCTACGTGGGATTCTTCGACTGGAGTTCCGGTCTAGCTCCCTTTGAACTGAGCTGCGTCACCGACTGCGCTTTCCTCTAGTTCTGGTCTAGCTCCGCACCTCGCTCTCTTCCATTTTTTGCTTCGTAGGCAACAGTTGGATTATTGGCTGAAGTTGGAAGGGGCATGCCCCGGAGACCGAATATTCACTGCTCTACGATAGCACCGGAACGATAGCAAGCATGCCGACCGCAGTCGATCTATGCAATCCCACTAAAGGTCTGCTCGCTCCTCCTCCAATCCTTTATTGTCGCTAGCTCCCCTTCCCTTGTCCCCACAGGAAAGACACTGAATAGACAGCGAAGCCCACTAGAGCCTACTAGAATAGAGCCGACTTGACTGACAGAGCGGTAGGCTAGAGATGGGACTCAGAGCTAGGATGGTGGGCTCCCGGATAGGCTGATTCATCAGTTGGAGGAAGATTATATGGCTAATTAATGTAGGTGAGCCGACCGCGTAGTGGGGCCTTCTGTCCCGCAAGAGAATCATGCAAGAAGAACCGAATGCTATCGTAGACTCTTCAACTGTGTTAAGCATTGCGCCAATAAGTTTTTTCTTTCTTTCAAATATATAGTAAGGGTGCAATCTCACCCAACATGCAATCGACCAATCGACCCGACCTTCTTTCTTTTTATATATAATTAATCTTAGACCCGACCCTAGAGTGCTCCCCGACCTCCAATCAGTCTCTGCCCCCTAATATAGTAAAGTAAATTGGTCCACGCTCTACGTCGCTGTCGCAGGAAACTGACTTTTATATTAGGCCCAAAAATATAGCCATACTATAATAAAGGGGATTAGTCGTAAATTGAGTAGTCGATGTAATAGGGCACGGGACTCAACAGCAGCTAATATAAGGCGTACGCTCCGTGGGGTGAGAGGAATTCCTTCGGTTCCGGAGAGGGCGAGGTAGGGTTCGGGACATTAAATAAGGCGGAGCACCAAGAGGTGAACAGAAGTACGGGACGAAGACCTCCTTATTAAATGAAGCTGCTGCTGCTGCCGAAAGAAGATGAACCCACTGACCCTGTTAATAGACCGTTTCGTTTGATCATCCTTTGCTGATAGTACTACTAGCTCTTGACTTAAAGGGCAGTAAGTAGCTCACCAATTTCGGGTGTACGCGTCCCGTAGTCTAACTGGTATTCATGTCTTCTATAGCAGTATGGTATATGTAACGTTGTTGGTTCCAGGTTGCTTAGGACTGCTTCCTTGTTAGTCTCACTGAAGCTTTGGTTCGTGTGCTCAGGCAAATATATGGCCTAAAATAAATATAAATTCCGCCATGGGATACTTTCTTGAGGCTATGGCCAAACCAACCCTAAGGCATCCGAGATTTGTGTGGCCGAAGCTAACGGAAAATATGATAAATCATTGATAGGAGGTGGACCGGCATGCTCTATAGACCTATACATGCTGCAGGGGCTTACCCGAACCTATACTTTTGTGAAAAAGACTCAATGTTGGATGACCCGGAGTCAGGGCCTCTATTCATGCTTGGTATGGCCCACGCAGCCTATTTTCCACACGATTGTGCTGCAGTTGACCAGAACTTAAAGGGAGATGGGAGCATTTGAATTCGATGAGGTCGTGCAAGCCAGAAATTTATGCCCGCTTTCTAACTTTCATTGAGATCCATCTGCGAAAGGAAAGTCAAGTAAGGTTTATGATGTTTTTATAATTGTCTTGTACAGACGTATGGTGGGAGTTCTACTGCGGTCATGTTCCTGAGCTGCAGAGGTTTGCAAGACGCTCACAAAGATGTAGCAGCTCCAGTGCTGAACGCAACTAGAGCGTGTTTTCTGTTATACAGAGCAATAGATCGGGTTGGATCCACGTTGAATGACCAGGTCTTTTTCCATGTAAACACCTGTAGGCACGACAGAAGAAAGCAGTAAAAAAGCTTCTCGAAGATATTATATTGACCTTTCAGAGATGGATCCCAACTCAATCAAGTTGGGCCCATGAGTTTGTTCAACGAGAAGAACAGCGGATGAAGCACGATCCCTGCGACCTCCTCCATCCCCAGTAGGGAGGCATGGATTTCCAGACTCCTTGATACAGATGACACATTCCTCGGTGCCACATTCTTATAGACTAAGTCAGCTGCAACATCTGCTGGACAAGCAAGCATGTAGTGCAGGCACAAAAAAAAGCATACTTATAGAAAGGATCAACAATAACCATGATAGAACGCATACCGTTCACCTTAGGCAACCCAGTGAGGAAAGTCCATTGAAAATTACTTTCACCCACAGCTTCTCAGGGACTGGCATAGGCTGCAACAAACCCGCCTCCTTCTTACATTCAGTCTTGTTGACAAAGCAGGCAATCACGTAGGCCTCAACATCATCTTCCATCTTTGGCCAGTAGTAGGTTCTGGACAAGCGAGCCAACATCCTTTCCCTGCCTGGATGGCCCGCCGGTCATGCCTTTATCTAAGCAATTCCCGTCTAAGTCCCCCGCAGCTAGGGACATAGAGTCTGCCTCCCTTTGCATAGAGGAGGTCATTGTCTAGCCAATATCTCCGAAGAAACCCCTCTTTCATGCTGTACTAGCCCCTGACCTGTGAGTGAGCCTACACTCTCTCTATTCGAGTGAGTTCCACTTCTTATATGCCATCTCTCCTCTCCAGCTTCTTCTTGAGAGATTCGAGGAGGGAAAAGGAAACCTAGGATAAAACAAAAAGAAGAGGATTCTACATCCTAGGAACAATCCTCAAAAGCTTTCTGTAATTCCTATGAGCAAAGGGGTTTTCAAATTACACCAGCTAGGTAAGAAAAAAAGAGAAAGAGTTCACAAATCCCACAAAGCCACTAGGCCGAGAAAGAGACTTTTGTAGTTTAATTTCAATCCACAAAAAAGAAAAGGGTTTAGAATTGAATGATTAGAGTACCCACTCCGCGGTAAGAAATAGGAATTCTCTCGTTAACCCTATTATCAGTCAATACCAAAGGATTTGAGTCTTTGAGTTACAGGAGGATGCTCTATAATAACTATTTCCCGGAGGCAGATTCGCAATAAGGGCTTGGCTCTGAACCAGCTCACTACATACGGGCGAGCCCTCTTACGCATGTAGGGTTAGGATCCAAGGTAATTGAATCCGTCTCACTTCTGCGCTCTTTGCTAGGTTTGAAACCGATTGAAATAGCTTCCTGCGCCCACGTGTAGCGGTAGGCAGGAATGCTAATTAGTTTGGGGGGTTCGCTAGCTACTAACCCTCGGGTAGGACAGTCTTTCTGAAAGGGGAGGAAGCGTTGAGTCTTTTACATCATCTTATGTAGAATCCTCATCCGGGTAATAAAATAAGTCTGTAAGGAAGCTTTAGTTCCACTTCTCTTGAAGCGTAATACCCTTCCTGCTAGTTTTCCTATCCCGGAATCTAAGGGGGAGCTTGATTTACGGCGAAGACTTGTGAACATCCGAACATTTTATCCATCACCCAGGGAACGAATGGGGGTAGCTTCCTCTCTGCTAGGCTAGGAATAGGAAGACTTGAATTAAAAGTTCCGCATCTGCAAAATGACATTTACAATAAAATGACAACCTGGATCAAAAACAAAAAAGAAATTGGAAACGTCAGGGCCGACTATTAAGGGCAGATCTTTCCCAATATATATACAGGGTTGAATAGTTTCACCAACAGAGCTATAATTTCTTTATATTTATTTTAGGTAAATATCTCCTTTCTATTTATTTTAGGCTTAGTCGTAAATAGCCCC
The DNA here is from genome assembly GCF_044706935.1 of Curcuma longa. Classification (NCBI taxonomy): domain Eukaryota; kingdom Viridiplantae; phylum Streptophyta; class Magnoliopsida; order Zingiberales; family Zingiberaceae; genus Curcuma; species Curcuma longa. The sequence continues at coordinate 17,213 of NW_027432038.1, forward strand.
AAAGGCTATTTATCTACTCTGCATAGCAGAGGAACTTATATTATATACATAAGGATTAGTCTACGCCTTTGGGGCTATTTATCTCCTTTAGTCGTAAATAGCCCCTTTGGCTATTTATATGCCTCTGCGTAGCAGAGGTACTTATCTTATATTATATACAGTTAGTCTACGCCAAAGGGGCTATTTATCTCCTTTCGTAAATAGCCCCAAAGGCTATTTATCTACTCTGCATAGCAGAGGAACTTATATTATATACAGGCGGATTAGAACTTAATTATAGTAAGTAGGGCCAAAGGGGCTATTTCTCTCCTTTAGTCGTAAAGACTTTGGCTATTAACTTACTTACTTTTATATTGGGCCCCAAAAATATAGTAAGTTGTAGCAGAGGTACTTATCTTATATTATATACAGTTAGTCTACGCCAAAGGGGCTATTTATCTCCTTTCGTAAATAGCCCCAAAGGCTATTTATCTGCCTCTGCGTAGCAGAGGTACTTATCTTATAGTAAGGCGGATTAGTCTACGCCTTTTGGGCTATTTATCTCCTTAGTCTACAATAGCCCCAAAGGCTATTTATCTGCTCTGCATAGCCTTTGGGGCTATTGTAGACTAATCAGGGGTAGCAGAGTTATATTATATACAGGCGGATTAGAACTTAATTATAGTAAGTAGGGCCTTTGGGGCTATTTATCTCCTTTACTAGATTTTTGGGGCCTAATATAAAAGTCAATTATAGCCTTTGGGGCTATTTACGACTAATCTTCTATATTTTTGGGAATTTATTATAGTATGGCTGCGCTAGCGACGTGTAGACGGGGCGAGCCAATATATAGTAAGGGCCACTCCCTGGTCAATCAATATGAAAAAAGAGATGACTAGGCCCTGACTCCGCGAGAAGTCAATCAGAGATTAGGCCCGGACCGGCCGTCCACCATTGATAGAGGTCATGATTCGTTCGAACCTACAAGAGTGTCTGAAGGTCATGAGCCTGATGAGGTGAGCTATTATTACTCCAACAACCAGAGCCTGATGAGTTGAGCCATTGCCTCGACTCCTATTCCCCAGCAGAGATCCAGGGCGTGCGTGCTTATCTGGTCTTGTCCCCTCCCGTGCTTCTGCAGCCTGAACGTCTAAGCACTCTCATAGTCACTCATAGTCGCGTTCCAATCAATAGTACGCTACGCACCTTCTCTTCTATCATATTATTACAGTAATCATATCATTACAGTAAGTAGTGCGGTGCTGTCCGAGAAGTCTTCCATGAGCTAATGGATTCTTTCTTATCATTTTCTTTGATTTTTTTCTTTGTGATCTGAAGGGAGCGAGACCCCCTTTAGTGGCTAACCGATCCGAAGCTCTTCTGTCAAGGGTGCGATGGCTGGAGTCCTTCGCAACTGGTCGTCCTCGTGATAGGTCGATAAGCTCCGGCATTGCTGCTTAGCCGTGCAGAGATCTCTTAACCTTCCTCTCATCCCCGACCATCATTCAATTCCTCAAGGTCTTTCTCGCTCCCCTATCAGAGGGAATTGAACACCTCTACGATCCCGTCCGGATTCTACGATGCCACTCGTGCTTGCCAAAGCTTCTTCGATTAGTTGACTACAGTAGCACAAGAATGGAACGAATGAAAATCAAATATTAGAACAAGGATCTGTTCTTTGAGAACTGAAGATGCGAGTGAGTGCGACCCAACCTACCTAATCTAATATGGCCGCCCGCGAGCGCATGCTAGCAACTATTTATATAATGAAAGGATAGGAGCTCGGCTAAAGGATGGAATGGGCTCTCGGAATTCATCGGCAGCGAGCCAACCTTTGAACTAGAACTTGCTTCTTTTTACCCGACTTAGATCATCTTTCGCTTAACGTCACTTGAGTTCGTCCCTCGATCGAAATGCCTAGTCCGCTGTCTTCGGCTGGGCTGGGCTGGTTGGGACAATGACTTGAATTGGCAGGCCTGACCTGGGCAATCTTGAGTTGAGCATCGAAGCTCTGCACCGGAGCACCTATTACTCTTAGCACCTAGGCACGCACTCCGCCAATGATTGATGATGGCTTGGTGATTCTGCCCGGAGCCGAGCTCTATCTTTTCCTTTCTTTGCTGCTCTGCTCTATCTTTTTCTTTGCTCTATCTTTTCTTTCGTCGATTGCTCTCTTTGATCTCTCTTTGATTGAGTCTCTCCAGTTTCACTTGCCTGGTTGAATGAGTATTGGCTATCGGATCATCATTGGCTTCACCCGGGATTTGCTTTGATTTCGCTTTGCTCAACTTTGCCAGCTGTCGCTTCGCTTACTCTGCCCCGCTTGACGGAGCCCGTCCTGAATCTCTTTAGCTTCGCACCGAGTCCGGAGCCTGGCTCGTTCGATCTCTTCTTTCTGAGAGCTTGGTTCACTGCCAATTCTATTATTTCTGAGATTGATGATTGCTTCCCGGGGAGAAGATCTTGTTCCGCTCGCTATGCTATGATCCTATATTTTGTGATCTGTCGCTGATCTGAGGCATGCAGTCTGGCTGCGGGACTGTCTTCTTATTTCATCATTAATGTCCTTGCTAGCAGAATTTCCGTTTAGAGAACTAGCCCATTTGCCTCTTTTTTCGTTCTTCAATTTCTTTAGAGAGAATGAGCCTATTTGCCCATCATAGGACTGGTAGTAGATTGGCTCTTGAATAGGTCCTTGACTCTCTCCTTGTTCCAGTATTGCTAGGTAAGGTCTAGACGGTAGGGAAGGCGAAGTAGGATTGCTTCGATAAAACTAGCTGCGCTTGACTCTGCGGATTGCAGCACCTTCGTTCACCCGCTCCGAGCACCATATCAAAGCACCTTCATTCAGTTGAGTTTGCTTTGCTGAGTTTGCTTGACTTAGTCTACAAGCAAACAGCTACTTCTTTGCAAATAAGCAACTACTCAACCCGTATATAATATAAGTTCTATATAGAAAGTCATTCTTCGACAGAGCCCGTAACTTGAACAAAAGACCAATCCAATCGAATGCATTTGAACTGTCCCCAACTAGTGGTCGCCTCTACTCTTTGATCTCAGGCACCGACCTCGAGTCTCATTTCCACGTCCTCTCCTCCCCCGGCATAGTTCTCTGCCGCTCACGTGTCAAGCAATATGAGCATGAATTCGCCATCGAGAGGGACACTATACTGAGCTTGCCAGAGCCAGATTCCCCCCCTCTTGCCTCTGCGTGCTACCGCGACGCTCTCCTTTGATTACTTTATTATCCGACCAGTTCCGATCGATGGGGACCGTTCCTTGACTATCTTTCAGAATGGGCCTAATAGAAGAGGTCAGAGTCAGTCATTATTGGAAGAAGACCATAACATAATAAGAAGAATGGATCCTTCCATCATGTGACTTATATCAATAAGATGATAGCGCGTGCGGTAGAATATACGCTTCCGAAAAGTGAGTAAGCGGAAATCTTCGCAGACATATGATGATACGCAAGAAAGGCGCTCCCCTTCTCCGAAGACCTTCTCGAGTAGGAGTAGAGAGGACGAATCGCTCATGCAACTCGGGAGCCTCTTCCCCCTCGCCCTCTTATGAGAGTCGGCGCTCCGCATCTTTCAAGAATTAATGGTGAACGGCCTCCATTCGACTCTGGTTAACGGCTTCGATCCACGTTACTCTTCCGTCCGTCGCTGGTCGCTCGTTCCAAGTGGTAGTCGCTCCCCTCTTCTCTTTCAGTTTATCGCGTAGCACCTTTGATCTAGCTTTGCTTTGGTCGGGCACCGCTTCTTCTTCTTCGTCGGCACCTTTTGTGGGATAGATGCTTCTTCCTCGTCTGCGTCTCAGTGAGTGCTTCTGTCCTCTTCTCCTGTGCTTAATATGAGTAGGCTATACTATATATAATTTAAGTAATGAACGTGGGAATCGGCTAAAGAAAGAGAGGCTGGGACGGACGGAGCACCGAGAACTCATCTATTATGAATCTCCTTCGCAAAGCATTGCTGGGAATTTATTATAGTATGGCGAGTCTGACCTATCTGCTTCTAAGTAAATGCGTAGCATCTCCTTATAGTACGCATTCTTTTCTCGCTCCGCACCACCATTCATGAATCTCTTAGTCACTCGAGTGAGCTGAGCCTTAGTGGTAGCCTCGTCACCGCGGATGAGTCTGCCCGGGCACGTGAGCAGTTCCTTTATCGAGTCTCTTCTTTTCTTTCTTCGCACCTTCTTTACTTCCCACCTGGCCTAAGCTTGATTTTATTCTTAATGGTCTGGTATGGGACTGGGCTCATTCTGTCCTCTACTACGCGAAAATTATTTGCATTTTGGGAAGGAAAAACTCTCATGAAGCTCGTCCCATCGCATGCACAGAACACTCAGACTACCCGAGCCATTGATAATTGTGGATTGCAAAGAGAGAGAAGCGACTTCAAAGCAACCTTGATGCGAGTGAGGGCAACTACGTTTATATAAAGTCATTCTTAAACTTCGCCAGCGGCCCCACCATATAATTTGGATAGTTACCGGACTGAGCCTTGAACTCAAACCGAGAACTCTGACTAGCGTAGGTGGGCTCTTCTATCTTTATCAAAGGAATGAATCGTCCTACATCTAAGAAAGACTATATGATAAAGGAAAGGAGCTCGGCTGCGAGTTCAAGGGCGCTCCACTTGCCCTACGTCGGCTGCCGTCAGGCTTCCAAGACTTGAGCTTCTCCCGTAGCCTGGGACGAAGCCTTGTCCTACGCCGAGTCTGTTCTACTCACCCTCCGACGTGCACTATTGGATCTCCCTCCTTAGCTTAGACCCTTTCTCCGAATCTCATGAAGACTACAAACAAAGAAAGACAGCCTACTGGGACAGATTACAATAATGGGAAAATTTACCTATCTCTCCGATGGTTGCAAAGATCGCGCTACCTACGCTTGACTTCTTTGCCGTTCGCACCGAGCACCTAATTGAGTGTGATTGTCGTGCCGGTCTACTTTTGTTTTGATTCTTTCTTACTTTGGTCCGTCGCTTCACTTGTCTGAATCTCTTGTCTTCTTTTCCCCATCCCCGAGGCACGGAGTGGAGCCCTCTGCCGTCTGCCAAGGACGAAGCCTCTCCCAAACTTTCCTGTTAAATTGAAGATTTTGAGTGCTTTTCCAGTCTTATTGGACTCAATTTTGAGCAAAAAAATATGACTCTCCAAGACTACTTTTCCATATATAGCGGATCGAATGAATGGTTCCTCTCTCCAAACTTAGCCTTCCCGAGCCAGACTATTCTGAATTGCCTGCCAAAAATATAAGTAAGTTGCTCCACTTCAAGAATCATCTCCCCCGGGTCGCATAGTTCGCTTGGACGGAGGACTGCATTCGATAGGATAGCAAACCAGCTCTGCCTACTGAACGAACTACCAGCTCTGCCTACTGAACGAACTACCAGCTCAGGCTTTGAACTACGGGTAAGAACTACCTCCCAGCTCAGGCTTTTCTTTTGACTACTATAACTGCTCAGGCTTTTGACTACCTGCTCGACGTAGCCCGCTGCCCAATAGGTGAAGCTAGCTCAGCGGCTTTCTAGTTGAGTTCCTTCGCATCCGTTCTATCGCATAGGATGGCACGGCACCGGGAATTGAGACCCTCGACACCGTCTCGTCTTTCCTTATTCTCGCACCTGCCTCGCGTTGAGTTCCGAGGCATTGCCCGCCCTCGCCCTCACTTTATTTTCTTATCTATTATTACTGACTTCATTATCTATTAAGATTAAGTCAGATTTGTCGATCTGCCTAGCAGCGATCATGTCTCGCTGGCCTGTCCTACCGAACTGGTGTCTGCCTTCGGCCCTTACTATATATTTCTGGGCTGGTTGGGACAATGACTTGGACTCATCTGCCCTATGCTCGTCTGCCGCTACCCTTTCTCATGATCATTCTATTATAAGATCAGAAGAACGGAAAATTATAGTAAGGGCCAGAACAAATGAATTTGACTTCGCTTCGCCAGCGGCCCCACCATATAATTTGGATAGTTACCGGACCCCGTCTTCTCCACTTTCACTCTTTCCCCAGGCCAAGTAGGTAGATACCCTGGCATGGAATTTCTCGCTTCACGTCACATAGTTCCCCTCATCGCAGAGTACCTATACACCTCTCTTATGGGCTCTGACTGAATGAATCTCCTTCGCTTTGCAGGGCAGGTGCCTTAGCCTCTTTAGGCTCGTCTTTCCGAGTCCTCTTATGAACTATATGGGATGGGGAGGTCATTCGTATGCCCGGAATACCTTGACCAGAGGACCTATTATATTCCTAGGCCGATATGATTGAACCGATTTTATAGTCCCACGGTCGGGCTGAGGTCTCACAGAGAGGGATGATTGGTTTAATCGATCACGTGCTGCTTATTTAAGAAGATCAAGACTTGGCCTTCGGTCGCTCACTCGCTTGTATTGGGAATAGATATGGTCAGGCACCCCTCTCACTCGAGGTGGAACTAGCTCTCGCACCTGACTTCTGAGTCTAGCTCTCGCACCTGACTTCTGAGTGACTATGAATCCTACTCTTCCCTATTCATATCGCCGCAGGAATCCTTCTCGGCTTCGTTAAGAGGCTCGAGGTTCGGTCATCGGCTGGCTTCTCATTCTGCTATCGTCTAGACAGGACAGTCATTTCTTTTCTGTTAATCTGTCTAACGCTCTTCTGCTCTTTGCTTACTCAAGCATCAGTCGCTTTCTCTCTTTCTACTGGTCTCATTGTCTCTCTCGTCTAATGGATCCTCGGTGGTAGGTTATACTTGTCGACTAGCTCGTCTTAGTGGAAGTAGCTATCGCGCTGACTTCTAGGAGGTGGTTCTGCTATCGTCTCGGCTAGCTAAGATGCTTATCCGCCGGTCCTTCCTCAACAAGCATTGCGGTCCTGACATTCATTTCGGTATGGATAGAAGTGAGCAGAGTATGGAGATAGATCATCAGTAGGTGCTCCGGCCCAGTCCTCTCAACCGTCCCATTTATCCAGTCCAGTCCTCGAAGGCCCTTCTGCGTCGACTTCGCTCCTCCCTTTGAGTTGTTACCATTCCAGGCTGGGCTCGCTCATGGTAAATGGTTGGCTCTTGAGCAATGACGGGAGAGGCTTATTTATTTATAGTATGGCCCACGATAGTGAAATTATAGTTTAGTTTAGAATGGATTGCAACAGAAGCTACTTTTTGCTTGCAACTGATAGATAGATAGATGCGAGTGAGCGCAACTCCTTTAATTATAATGAATTGAATCAGAGCCCGTTCCATTTATAAGCAACTCTGATCTTGTCGGCTGACAACTGATCCCATCCTCACCTTTAATGGTCTTAACCTCACTGCACCGCGGAATGGGATGACTGGAGTGAAGGTCGAGCTCCGAAGATGATTGGGACAGGCTCCTCCTACCATGTCTTTAAAGGTGGGCTTGCTCTGATCTTCCACGGGACGAGTGGGGAGGTCAACCTTACCTGCTCTGCGCCTCTTTCAGAGCCTTGGATTCTATTCTCGGAATCTATTCTCTACGAGCCATTCCATTATATAAAAAGAAGATTGGGCTTGGGTCAACTTCAGCTCACTCAACTTAGGAGAAGGAGGATAGGGCTTGCTTGGAAGATAGGGCCAAAAGGCTCACTCTTTTCTTCTCTTTGGTACGCGCTCTTTCTTTTCTATCTTTTCTTCTGGAAGTGAGATGCGCAATCTACTCTTGATTCTTCTCTCTTTGTATTGCAAAGATCGCACAAAGTTCTTAGAAGCCACTCCCCTGGCCCGGGAAGGACCCGATTGGACTCCTCTAAGCCTTCATCTCCGCACCTGGGAACTTGACTCTGCCGATGCCCATCCCGATCTTGGCCCATCCTCACCGGTAGCTCGTACCTCTGCTCGATCTGATCTTTCATCCCGGCCGATCATTGACTAGAACTCCCCATCGCACCCGACGAAGACATAGTTGACTAATCAAAGTTGACAACTGATATGAAAAAGATTGCTTATTGAACAAACAAAAGAAGAAAATTCATGTCCCCGGGCTCAAGTCAGGCAAATGCTTATGTGCCCTCTGCCTCTACCGAAGAACTGAACTCTCCTATTGGCCTATGAAAAATATATACGGGGACAGAACCCGTCACTAGCGAAACCATTCATTTCTGATTTTCCCCCGTCACGGCTTGCTCACCTGGCTGATCATCTAAGGCACTCAACTCCCCTCTACGTCGTATTTAGTTTAATGATTGCTTCGATAGGATCGCTTCGATGGATTGCAGAGATTTCGCTATCGTTGATTGCAAAGATTTCGCTGTCGCTCAACTTTGCCCCGCTCTAAGGTACTCGATCTGAGACTGCGGACCAAACCAAGGGCTTTTGGGCGGATTTAGGCCTTAGTGAGATCGAATTATTGATGAAATGAACCCACTGCCGGAGTGGGACTGCTTTATCCCCATAAGGAGATAGAATTATGAGCCTATTTTAGGCCTTCTCAGAGAGAGAGTGGTTTTGACCCATTAAGAGATCAACTGTTGCATTGGATTAGGAACTGTAGGAACGGGAAAGAAAGAAGAACTATCTGCCCGGGATATATTAGTGCATGTCCCTGTAGGAGGGAGATTGAATCTTTCTTTTCTTTCCACGAACCACTAACTATACTCTTCCTTTCTGAATAGGCTCATAGGCAAGTAAATTGGGTATGGTCGGATTCTTTCCCAGCGAGTGACGAGCGAGCCAACCTTTTCTGTCGGTGATCAGTGAGTGTGTGTGTCTACCCTTTCTCATCTAATTTGAACTGAACTCCTTTATTATATTAGAAAAGCATGGAACCTTAGCCGGAGAACTCATCTCTTCCAGGCATGACTTTCACTTTCACTCTTGTCGGCCTTGAACTCCTCCTTTACATCACTCGCACCGATCCGAGTTCATTTCGACTCGACACTCAATGTTAGAACTACAACATTTCGATAATAAAATTAAAAGATAGCGCTTCCCGAACTCCTTCTCTATAGTTCAGCAATGGGTGGAGACCTCTGATCCTCATTCGTCGCGTCATTGCATTCGATCCGGAGCCTTACCTGTCGCTACCTTCCCGCATTAGATCAGATCCCATTCTCTCGCTCTACTCCTTCGCACTGCCTGTCTTCGCTGAACGATAGACCTAGCTAGGGATGAGATTCATTGCTCGATTGAGTCCCTCACTCGCCTCGCTACCTGAAAGAAAAAACAAAATCAATAGAACTCTTCTTCGACTGCTTCAACTGATCAGAGAGAGAGATAGATAGTAGGCACTGACCCCTTATTATTAGTTAAGCCTTGTTTGAAGTACTATAAATTAAGTTGTAGTTTAGGGAGAGGGAGAGGAAGAGTACGGGAAAGCTTTAGTTAGCTCAGCTGCAGTTAATTCCATCAAGTCCGACAGACGTTCAACGATCATATACCATGCATTTATTGAGGTCAGGGGAAGCAGATCGGTTCCCTTGTCCTGACCTTCGGTTGCGGTTGTCCGGAGAGGAGAATTTCTCAGTGCCCTCATTATTATTCTATCGTTCGGGAGGCTGGAAAGAGATTCAGAGTTCATAGCTATACGCAATTAAGAACAGAAGCTTATGCATATGTTTCATAGGTGTCCCCCGTCGTTCTTTAAGCAACGCAGCGAAGATAAAAGACTCAGTTTAGCAACGCCATTCAGATGCCTCCAGTTCAATTCCTTTCCTTATGTCATTACTGCGGACCATTAACCCCTCATACTCTTTCTGTACGGAGTTACACCTCTTCTTGTTAGGACTTCTCGGACTCTTAGGAGGGATAGGAACGCGTCGTTATCACTCGCCCCTATATAAATCAGTACTCGTTCAGGACGGGACGGGAAAGAAATCCTTGACAAAGAGATGCGCATTAAAAGTATAGTGATCGTTGAACGTCGTGATACGCTTCCAGCGCCGAGGTCTGGCGCCGAGTAACACATGGGCAATGTCAATGACCCACTTCTTCCAAGGAAACTCATCCAATCGAATGCATTTGAACTGTCCCCAACTAGTGGTCGCCTCCCTATGGTACCCGAACCCGGATCAGTGAGCTTGAACCCATCCGTCTCTTAACCTTTTCTTAGAACTCCTACCATTTCGATAATCAAATTCAAAGATAGCGGTGAACGAGCTCGTGCTTCATCTAAGTTAGTTGGGTAGGTTGGGCTCGATAGCCCGCGAACGCTACTACTCTCATTATAATATAATGAAACATCGGCATGAAAGAAAGTAAAGTCTCGCCTCCTCACGAGCTCCGTCCTCCTGATCTCTGCCCATTCCGAGTGAGCCCTGACTCTTTCTTTTCCAAGAGGAACTACGATTCAAACTCCTACTCTGGAGCTACGAACTATAAACCAGCTCTGCATCTTCTATCGTAACCTGGCCTCTCCTCTCTATTCTATATGAGAAGCGGTCGGCTCAGCATTTATGCTTGACTACGGCTCATCCCGCTGCTCGCTGGTCGGCTCCTTCGCTCCTCTGAACTGGTCTTCACGCCTCACAGGTCCACTAGTCACTGAATGAGCTCCGGCTCCTGAACTTGGGCTCTCCACTGCTCGCTTTCATCGGAATTTTTATTTAAGGAGATAAATAGCCCCAAGAAGATAAATAGCCCCTTTGGCGTAGACTAACTGTATATAATATAAGATAAGTACCTCTGCTACGCAGAGGCATATAAATAGCCAAAGGGGCTATTTACGACTAAGTAGACTAATCCGCCTGTATATAATATAAGTACCTCTGCTATGCAGAGTAGATAAATAGCCTTTGGGGCTATTTACGACTAATCCGATGGGCCAAAAATCTAGTAATTTACGTAAATAGCCCCAAAGGCTATTTATCTGCCCAATATATATACAGGGTAGCAGAGGAACTTATATTATATACAGGCGGATTAGAACTTATATTATGAATGCAGGGCCTTTGGGGCTCTTTATCTCCCCTTAATAACATTAAATTCGGAATTTATATTTATTTTAGGTAAATTCGGATTAGTCGTAAATAGCCCCTTTGGCTATTTCTTCTACTCAGCATAGCTGAGGTCTTTATATTATAGTAAGAGGGATTAGTCTACGCCTTTGGGGCTATTTATCTCCTTCACCAACAGAGCTATAATTTATTTAGATTGATTTTAGGCTTAGTCGTAAATAGCCCCTTTGGCTATTTATCTGCTCTGCGTAGCAGAGGTACTTATATTATAGTAAGGCGAATTAGTCTACGCCAAAGGGGCTATTTATCTCCTTAGTCGTAAATAGCCCCAAAGGCTATTTTTCTACTCTGCATAGCAGAGGTACTTATATTATAGTAAGGCGGATTAGAACTTAATTATAGTAAGTAGGGCCTTTGGGGCTATTTCTCTCCTTTCGTAAATAGCCCCAAAGGCTATTTATCTACTCTGCATAGCAGAGGAACTTATATTATATACAGGCGTATTAGAACTTAATTATAGTAAGTAGGGCCTTTGGGGCTATTTATCTCCTTTAGTCGTAAATAGCCCCAAAGGAGATAAATAGCCCCAAGAAGATAAATAGCCCCAAGAAGATAAATAGCCCCAAAGGCGTAGACTAATCAGCCTGTATATAATATAAGATAAGTACCTCGGCTACGCAGAGGCATATAAATAGCCAAAGGGGCTATTTACGACTAAGTAGACTAACTGTATATAATATAAGATAAGTACCTCTGCTATGCAGAGCATATAAATAGCCTTTGGGGCTATTTACGACTAAGTAGAATAAACCGCCTTACTATAATATAAATACCTCTGCTATGCAGAGAAGAGAAATAGCCTTTGGGGCTATTTTCGACTCCAGCCCAAAAATCTAGTAAGTTATAGCAGAGGAACTTATATTATATACAGGCGGATTAGAACTTATATTATGAATGCAGGGCCTTTGGGGCAATTTCTCTCCTTTTTTGGGCCGCCGTTATATATATATAAGAATAGGCGGTCCTAATTTATTCGTTCGCTAGGCGGGACCTCATATTTCCTATGGAGGTGGCGACTCAATAGCTCAACGAAGCCGCTATGCACCTTCCTTAAGCTATCCTCTTTACTTACGTCACGTGTCAATGGTCCCTTTGGTGGTCGTTGGCAGACCTTCCCTCGGTCTTCTAACTTAGAGATCCTTTGATCCCGTCTCTGAATCTGATCCTAGGCTGAGTGGCTACACGTCCTTCGTCACTGGCTACAAGAAAGAGAGATTGCTCCTCCGCGTCATGGAACTAGAGCCTCGCTTTAGCCCCTGCTCTATATCGCTTTTCCCATTCTTCTTCCCCCCTTCTTGGTCTCGTCCTTTTCCTCCCTATGGTCGCCTACTTTGAATGGTGAACCGAAACCGAACTATTCGATTATAGAACCGAACAAACCGGAATTTATATTGATTTTAGTTAGTCGTAAATAGCCCCAAAGGCTATTTATCTGCTCTGCATAGCAGAGGTACTTATATTATATACAGGCGGATTAGAACTTAATTATAGTAAGTAGGGCCTTTGGGGCTATTTATCTCCTTTACTAGATTTTTGGGTGAAACCGACCTCTCATCCCCTAATCCTCTCTCTGGCCCTAAAAAAAAAGTAAATTCCGATCCTGCTTCGTCTTGATCGCCTCATGGAGCCCCTTTCATAGCTAATCCTTCACCCAGCTCTAGCAAGAGGAAAAGGAGGAGCCCCATTGAGTTCTTGGACTAAGATGGGATGGCACAAAGCAGTCACTCTTTCCTTAGAGCAGACCATTCGCAGTAGCAATACCAATTAAAGTCAAGTAGAACTGTAATCCAAGAACATATGATGAATAAGTAGCCTTAGAGCAAGCTTATCTTCAACTCCGGGCTCTCTTCCATGGACTCGTGCCAGCCTACCATTCGATGTTAGGAAAAAAAGCAGACGAGAGGGGCGAAGCAACAGCCAAACGGAGCGATAGCGCAGTGCGGCAGAAGCAGCACTCCAGACGAAGCAGCGAGCAAGAAGTAAACCGAGCAAGTAAGGAAGAACGGAAGTCCGAACATCGACCTCGCTCCACCGGGCGCAGCAAGCAGATATCATACTTCCTTTGCCATCCGCTCCCGAGTACTTGATGCTATGCACCACATTATTCTATTAGTTTCTATTAGTTGAGAAGAGATATAGAGCGGAGCCAGCAAGTAAGGAAAAGGTAGGAGGAAAAGGGAAAGGAGATAAATAGTAGTCCGAGAAAAGGAACGGAAGTGGAGGACTGAAGCTCTGTACTCAAGGGAGTCCTCAACCGGCCTAATCACGACTGCCGGGATGATTCGGGAGGCGGAGACCATCCCACGAGTCCTCTCACAACTCCTGGAGGAGTCAAGCACTGGGAGCGCGAACTGAGCCTAAATGTTCAACTGTCTTCCGCCCAAAATATAGAAATTGCCAGTCAGATCGAATGCGAGGAGAGGGAAGGAAGACAGGCCAGGCCCTATCTTTCCCGAGCCATATCTGAGAAAGAAAGAATCTAAAGCTCGATCGAAGCGGATGTGCCGAGCTTGTTCTACAGTTAACTTTCTGCTCGTAATAGCGGGAATGCCAGAATAAGGAAAGTCCTCAGAAAACTGAGTAGCTAAGACCATAGGGGAGCAAAAGGCATAGGTCTGATCTGACTCGTATTCATAATTGCGTGGTAGAAGAGAGCTTAGGTGGCTAATAGCGGAGGAGTAGCGTAGCGGCGCCGAAGCCCAGGGCTAAATATATTGTTCACGATCGCGAAGGAAGCACCTATTGAGTGGAATGCACCGATCGAAGAGGGGCACTCTCTATTCACAATTCTTCGGAAGCCAGAGTGCATGCAGAGGAGCTAGACCCGTTTGTGCAGTTCATGGTCGAGAACCTAGATCCCTTAGTGCAGTTCATGGCCGAGAACTATAGTAGGAGGGCTCACCGATCCAAAACTCGCTCGGCTAAAGTGCTCGCTCTCCTCTTATCTTAATGAAACTGATCCGGGCACCCGCCTTGTGGGCTGGCGCTCGCCTCTATGACTCATCCTCTTTCCGTGGCCCTCGGAATCCTATACAGTCGGAGAGGTCTCCCGAGAACCTGCTCGTCTCGGTCCGGGCATCAGACAGGAAAGCCGCTCTGCTCTGCTTAGTTGAACTTGCTCCTCAGTAGTCGCTGTCTATAGTTCCTCAATTCGCCCTTCCGCACCTCTCCTCCCGACTGAAAGAGATCTACGGCTTGCACCACTTGTCCGGCCCCGCACGCTTCCCCTTGCTTCCCATGCCCACTTGACTAGATCGAAGGCCCCGTAGAGGTAGAGTGGCATCATCTGCTCGCCGACCATCAAGTTCATTTGACAGAATCAGGGCGGAGGAGAGACTCAAGTACCGGAGCCTAGTTCATGGGACACCAATAGAGCAAAGGTGAGTAGGCGAGGATAGGACGGGAGAGATGCGAAGTCGAGGCTCGGCTCGACTGATAAGGAGAAGTTTGCATGCCAAAAATCTAGTAAATTAAGGAAGGGACCGGACTATAGTATAGGTGGGTGGAGTTCAGAGTCTCAGGAACAAAGCTAAAGTAGGGGGCACCTATCATGTATAAGGGCTCAAGTACCAATAGTAGAAGTAGCAAGAAAAAGAAAGCGAAGTAGAGCGGAAAGTAGTCGTAGTCCCAATCAATGGAACAAGAAATGGAGTTATAGGAATAAGGCTAACTGGGAACGCAAGCAAGGAAGCACGAAATGGGATAAGTGGTTCGGGAAAAGAGAACTGAATAGGCTTCGGGAAAAGAGAGTCCCGAGAGAAGACAGGCTGCGAACTCAATCCTGGCACCGAACGAAGAGTACTATTAGGTACGAGTGAAAGGACGTGAGTAGGTTTTTGCGCTATTCTTCTTCTCTCTCTCTACTGTCTCTCGCTTGCTTTTTTTGTCATCTATTTTGTGCCTTTCCACTTCTTTTCTTTCCACATCTCTTGTTGAGGAACTCAGACCCGTGACGAGCGAATTGGATGAGGCGCAAGCAAGGTCTCTATCTACTGAGAGGACACGTCGCTGCACTCGTTCATCAATTCAGAGCTGGCCCAATCAATCCTTTTAATAAGAAAAGCAGCCGCCTACCTTTAGTGTTCGCTGAGTTCGACCATTGGAGAGGCTCCCACTTCAAAGAATGGTCTTCGATCCGGGCTTAGGTCCTTGAACCTGGTCTTAGAGAACCGGGAAAGCAGATGGGACGGAGAGGCTCCCACTTCAAAGAATGGTCTTCGATCCGGGCTTAGTTTCGCCTGCACCCGCTTCTCTGCTATCAGCTATAGGGTGGGGTGGTCCTTCCCAGTTATATCTCTCTCTGGCTACGCACCTATCTTATAGTATAGCAAGTTCATTCCACTCGCTTCTTCGACTTCGCGTTGGTCTCCCTTTCTGAACGTAGAGTCATATTCTCTGATTCTCTTCCGGTCCTCCGAATCAGTCGGGGAGCAAGCCTCAGATCATGAATTTACTAGATTTTTGGCCTAATATAAAAGTAAGTGGATTCATCCGGCTCTTGCGAGGGGCAAGGAGAAGAGTGGATTAAGGAACCACGACCAAATAGCTTGTATTCAAGTCTGGGGATCTGACCAAGTATTAAAATGTAGAGATTCTTTCGTGCTATAGCATCATATACTTGATGAATTGGACCGACTTCCAACTCGTTAATCGTCTATCTGTCCAGTGCTAGGATTCATCTGTCCTTTGCAGTCCTCTCCTCTTCATCTCACCTGTCTTTTCCAGTCCCCATCACTCGGGCTCTCGCTAGTCATTTATAGTGGAACTGGTCTAATCTTTGTCGGCTCGCTCATTGGCCTTAAATAGGTGGTGAAATTCCTGCCATTTCGTCGTTGCACTCTGCCCTTCCCAGTAGTAGCTCGGTCCTCACTATTTAGAATGAGGTTGAAGCATGACGGCCCGATTCAGGAGCACTACAGATAGAGAGGCGAGAGAAAGGAACAGATGGCTAGTGGAGCGGGAGAAAGGAACAGATAGCAAGAGCCCTATCCTTTCTTCACGTGCCAGGCATGGTGAAAGCATTCCGAGACCTTCCTATGCGCTATAGCATACTCCCATATGTCCGCGAGGTGCCCTAAATTCTTTGCCGCAATTTAACTATATTTTAGGTACTTATATTTTTTTTTTGGGATTGAATTCCGGTCCTCGTCCCTACCGAGCATAGTGAGCCCAGCTTTGCACCCTCTTAACTGGGTTCTGGACACGTGCTCTTCCGGAATTCTCCTAATCTCTCAGTCTATAAGAAGACTGATTTTAGCGGCTATTTGTCTTGCTAAAATACCAGCTGCAGTCTCTGATCTAGTAGTTTCAGCCCTAGGAATTGACCCATTCAAGTGAATGACTTAAGGACGAGCAGAGGAGTATGTTAGAGAAGTCCCTCCTCCAAAGCTAGAAAGTGAGAGTGGACTCGTGCGCTACCTACTTTGAATCTCTGGCACGGTCAATTCATCCCAAGCGGAAGGAAGCGTCCTACTGAATCTGACGAATGCTCCTCTTGCTGCGATCCTCCCTCTGAGTGCAAAGCACTACTTTTTTGATCTGAGAATGAGGATGAGAAAGCCATTTCATCAATAGGGAAGAGAGGCTTTGTCATTGAATCTCGAACTTGAATCTCTTCCTGCTTCTCTTTCAGATCTGCTCTCTTGCTCGCTCCTACCCTATTCCCCGAGGCTTGAGCCCTTTCATGAAGAATGAAGAAAGACCCATGTGCTCCGGCTTCTTTCCTCTTATCAATCCGGGGGTTCGGCGCTCCTTCCATCTATACTCAGAAGGGCTCTGTCAACCTCTCTCTATTTAGACCTCTCTCGCCTGAGGCCCAGCGACTCTTGAACTATCAAGAGGCCCAATGGTCCTAGTGCTATACCTCTTACTGTGGATAGAGCTATAGGCCCCTACTGCGCTTTTACCTTGAATAGTTCTTCCAATGGGTCTCCTACTGTGCTTTGACCTTTAATAGTTCCAATGGGTCCCCTACTCTACTGCTTTTGACTGTAGAAGGTTCGTTCCCTGGCTTCTTCTCTATTCCCTGCTTCGATCGGACTCGCTCCGACTTCGCGTCCCTCTTAAATTCTTAGTCTGACTCATTTGAAGAGTGGGAAGGCTCAGGCTCGGTGCCAGCGGAGTTCCTACTGCTGCTGACGGGAGCGGGGCTCCTGCCCTCTCTCTTTGTTCCACTGTCCCGGTTCGACTTTGAAAGGAATCTGACTTGGTGTGTGAGGCCTGTGAGCTAGGAATGTTCTCCTTCTCTAATGCTTTTGGTTCATGGGGACTTCCTCGTCACGAGTGCCTTCGCTCTTTTCTTCCCTCTCTGCCCTTGCTTGATTCCCGACTGATTGCCCCGGATCAGTCTTATTATCCACTTCCTTCTATCTGCTGCTAAGTTCTTTATGGCCTAAAATCAATATAAATTCCGTGGTGGTGCTCTTTCGTTTATCCTTTCCATGTTGGTCCGCAGTCTTGGTTCTGAGTGGCAGTGGGTCTCGGCTCACTCGAAATGGGCAGAGGACAGGACAGTTAGAAGAGGCGGAGAACATTGTGGGACCGATCCGATTCAAGTGCTAAAGTGATAGAAGTCGAGGCTCAGAAAGAGTGAAACGGACGACGCAGGCGATTAGCTGGTCCCAGCGAGTTACATGATGGAGCTGACCCCAAAACCCGGGAGAGAAAGAAGGATCATTCCTTTATTTAAGAGATCAGATCATTCCTTTCTTTATTGTTGTTGACTCATCCGGTCTGAGAAGTGAAAGGAGCCAATGGGCAGACCCATCCAACGAAGAAGTGTGCGTCAGCCGGGAAGGATAGCCAAGGAGCCTTTTTATTACACGTGAGCGGATGAGACGTGATCTGGAGCTATGGTTATTCCTAAGATAGTGGATAGTGGCCTTCCTTGGAGAGCTCAGATCCAGTAGTCAGTCCCGGACAATCTGTCTTAGGCGGGGGGTTCAAGTTCAAGGAGTAGGGGCTCAAGGGATTCCTACCTATGATAGCGCTCGCCTGCCCTGCTCTTTGGGTATGTGCTCGCCCTCTTCGTTCACGGTTAGAAGACAAGGGAGCTCCATAGGAGAAGCAGAATCAGTGGCATCCCGTTGGATAATTCTTTTCAGTAGAGCTGACGGACGACACAAGACTGGAGGTTCTTTCACGCACTGAAAGAGTCTAACTCGAGCTGTCTTCAATGAAGGAGGATCTCATTAGTAAATGCATTACGAATCATTTTCCCGGTCAGAGCTCATTGCTTTGTATTTGTAGTAGTAGTAGCTCGCGGTAGGAGCTCTCTCTACCACTTTTATCTTGCTCACACACAATCAATGCTAATGCTAGCTGAGATACAATGGGAGAGAACAACCTATCAAAAGAAGCAGATGCTCAGTCACTCTAAGAGGATGTTTCAGACTAATGTAGATGTCCTCTCACTGAGACCAGTAGCTTGGGGAGGTCTTTCGTAGTTTTGAACTCTCGCCTCTCCGCCTTGTCTACCTTTCCTGTGCCTCCTTAACTAGCTCCCTGGTCCGCAGAGGTCAAATAATGAAGTGGTGTGCCGCATGTCATGCAGTGCTACTTTCCCATTCTTTTCAGGGGCTGGCTTAGTTCAGTCTCATAGGTGATTGCCCTTGGCGCAGAGTCTTGCCAGAGGTGGGCATCGCAGATAGCCAGGCTAGGTGCTCGGGCACTGCGACTGCTCGGTCGAATACCGCCACTTTCATTTGGTTTGGTTCCACTATACTTGTCCGCCGTAAACACTATCATATTGGGGGCCCTCTCACACCTCTTTCTTGCATGCACTCAGAATGGGCTCCCGAACTTTGCTCTCCCTCGCTTTCCTTCGACTACTCCTCCTTTCTTTCACTCCATTTCACTAAGGACTCTCGCTCGGTACCTAGATCGCCTGGCCGACGGTGAAAGACCCTAATCCCTACGCGGAATTTATATTGATTTTAGGGCTGTGCCAGACTTTTATAGCCTTCCTATCACTCCCTTACATTAAAGAGTATGATAAACTCACTAATAGGTAAGCGTGAGGAGCGGACAGAACCCATTCCATTCTAGCCAGACCAGAGAAGTCAGTCATGGGAGTTCACTATTCATGAGAGATCGTGCTGGCACTGCTCTTTACTGAATATGCAAGAGAGAAGCATGGAACTGAGCTGAGAAGTTCATTCAATGAAGGAGCTCACCTCTATTAAGATCCAGCCGACATAAGAGCACAAGTCAAGAATAGAATTCAATCTAGGATACAGGTGACCAATAGGAAAGAAAGATCGATCAGCAAGAGCGGGGCAAGTGGCTATCCCTATGAGAAAGAAAAGAGAGTTTTCCGCCTAAAATAAATATAAATTGGCAGTGCGAAGCCCTGGGTGCACTCAGTTCCGGTCAATCAAATCCAAGGGCTAGTTTGAGACAGATATGCTTACTTGTAGGAATGGTAGGGATGCTCCGCTTTACTTAAACTCACTCTAACTATTATGGTCAGTCAATGTGGGATTCCATTATGGTCAATGTGGGATTCTTTCTCATTGGTGGTCGCACTGACTAACTATGGGAATTTACTTTTATATTAGGGCTATCTTTCTCGTTGGATGGTGTATAGAGACACTACTCAGGTCTATAATCTAATGACTCTTTCTCCACCTCACTTAGTTCTTTTCTTTCTCTACTGCGCTCTATAAAAGCTCTATCTTTACTCGTTGGATGTATGGGAATGGTATAGTGCTCTCTTCTATATCTTCTGGCCAGGGGATGAGGATGGAGAGAGTCTTGGAGTGGGATCGTGGCAATGGAATGGGATTGAACAAGCGAGGGGGATAAGCGAGCCAGCAAGTGGAAGCACCACCCAAGCCCACCGCTGAATTTAGACGCAGAGGCTAGGCCCATTCATTCCTTCTCCGTCCTCTATTCATAGGAAAGAGAACCAATGGAGACGACCGGAGCCTTTATGAGTCTTTCCTCCAAACCGACTGTGATCTAAGGTCTAGTGGATCCCCTCTCTATCTCTATCATTCTCTTGATAAGTAAAGTTCAATTCGTTCAATTCATTCATTCACTCACGGACTGAATCCCGATAAATTGTATTCTTTCTCGCTCGTTCCCAAGCCCCTCGGGAGTCTAAGGTGAATCGGAGATGAGTGAATAAGAAAGGAAAAGGTGGATTCCTACAATTTCTCCCTTTGCCCGATAACTGAACTCTTGCTTTGTCCCCCAGCCTTCTACACATAGTTTGCTCACACTCGACCACCGTTCAGCACAGCTCACTAACTTCACTTGCTGCCATGACAAAGGACTATAGAAAGAAATGCACTTAGTCGAGTCCAACAGTGCCACTCCACCCTATGCTCTGGGAAAGAGAAATCCGGATCTTCCTACCAGTCCGTTCGCGGACACTTCCTTGAATAACTGTAACCGGACCCCTTCCTTCCACCGCTTGAAAACCTTCCTTCCTGGAAAGATAGCACAGTCTCGCCTCTATCGGAGAGCAGGCCCAAGTGGAAAAGTTGCTCAGCTGTCAGAGGCTTTGGTTCATGCTCAGTGGATGGTGCCGCGAGTAAAATATATAAATTCCGTCTCCTCTTTCTAGATCCAGGTCAGTCTTCCTTTAATAAGGCCACAGCTGGATTTGGAGAGGTGAACGACCGCCGTCTCCTTTCTTGTGCTACTCTGAGCTTGGAGAGGTCTGATGAATCGGGTTAGGGAGATTAGGGGAGCGTGGACAGGGACGAGTGCCCTAAAGCATGAGGAGCTTTACTCTTTCCATCACCTCTTTGATTCGGAACTCAACTCAGAGGGAGATACGATCAATCTTAAAAGATCCGCATACGATCCGCAGGTCTTTTACAAGAGATGCTGGGTCTGCTTCTAGCTCAGTCTCTGCGGGATTGGATGAAAGGGACGACTCTTGCTACTTGACCTTGCTTGAGGTCTAGTGCCGTAGATGGCGCTCCTGGTAGTAAGCCAGCGGACCCATGGAGCACCAAGAGCAATCGCGGATGCTCAATTGGATTCCGAAGACTTATAGCACTTGCCAAACTGTCCAATTCACATTGATGCAATGCTCCTTGATTCTCGTCCGCCTCTGACTTCTGTACTTGAATAGCATCTCCTACTCTTTATTAATTCCCCTCCTCTCTATCACCTCTTGCTTTTGAGAATCTCCTTTTTGTGTTAGTCTTAATGCCAGCTCTTACGCATCTAGCTTGAAGAGGTGAGTTCAGCTTGAATCAAACCTACAAGTTATGCCCGTACTCCCTTTCCCCATCTGCCTTGGATCGTGGTAGCTATAAATAAGAAGTAGCGGAGCGGAGAAAAGGGGAAGATAGCTAGGAACCTACTCAAACTCAGAGATCAGCTGCTCAGAGAATGGGCTAGGAGCCCCGGAAAAGAGACTCGTCAACTAAAACAGAACTTGGAGTTGGCGAGGCATTGATTGTCTCTCTAGTAAGAAATGGGTCACTCCTACATAATAATAGCAAGTATGAATCTCAGAGCCTTTTCTTGAAGTAGCTGGCCCGAGACTGGAATGAGTTGCAGAGTAGGTAGGCAGGTCAGGGGGCTCAGTTCTAGTTGTTCAGATACTCATTCCTATGAGTGGTGGTGATGAACAAAGCAACCTTTCCTTATTGGGAGAATTATTGAAAGGAAGACAAAGAAGACAGTTGGCTATCAGGCTACCTCTTGTTGAACCGTTACGTTCGTAAGCTAAAGACAAGGGTCTAGGTCTAGTTCAACTGAGAGCTCTTCATAGTCTCTTTAGAGGGCAAGTATGCTTATTCTTTTTTGCACCGATAGAAGGAGTTTCACTTTAATTGTACTCGACTTCACTTCAGCTCTTGTATTTTCTTTATATTCCATTTCCCAACCCTTCCTCGCCTGCTCCTACTGCACCTAAGAGTTGGGAGCCCATGCATGATCTGAGAGTGCGTCCTAGCCTATAGCTTCTTAAGGAGGAGGAGTTCCATCCATTCAGACTAATTGGGATTGCTACTGGGTCTGCTCTAAGGAAAGAGTGACTGCTTTGTGCCATCTTAGTCCTCCGGATGCGAATGGGCTACCGAACTGCCTTCCGGCTTCTCAAGCGTCCAGCTACCTCTCTCTCTATTCTTTTCACACATCTCGCGAGGACGAATCTACGAAACTGGGCAGCAATGCTAAGAGTACAGAAAGGGGCAGGCTTGAAAGGAAAGAGGATAAGCAAGCGTCCTTGTATGCTTATACATATACAACCCCGCGGTAATTCATTCTGATAACTAAGCCCGTCGGTGCGGATAAGGGAGTGAGCTTTGCAGCTCCCCTTCTTTGAGTATACTTTTTGATTTAGTTGAGAAGACGAGCTCCTAGTAATAGCTTTCGGGCAAGGTGGAGAAAGGGCTCACGGACCATTTCAAGGTTTGATGCAAGGTGCGAAGCGAAAGAGAAGGGGCCCCGGAGTAGGAATAGGAAGCCTCGGTACTCTATATCTTTGGCTTTTTCTTAGGCTTGAGCGAGAGTCACTAGTAGAAAGTCAAGCCCTCCTTACTTCCCAGCAGTTGGATATAGAATTGCTTTAGTCAAGATCAGATGTATAAGCCCGTGTATCAGCCCATTCACGACCCCGGCACAGTTCTAATCTTTTTCCTATGTCAGGCCGAGCTTTGACACTGATTTTTGCTATGATCTTTGTGCGAGACCTGGACTTTCAAGGGAATGGCACGGAGCACTAAACTAAGCAGGGCTAGCTCTTCATGGGCCTAATATAAAAGTAAATTCTTCGCACCACGACTGCTCTTTCATCTTACCCAAGCAAGGGCAAGGCTAGGGACAATGGATCTAGCACTTCCTCTTGAATGCAATAAGGGATCTATGAGATGAGCAAGTGCTGCTACTAGCTATGAACCCGGGAAGCGGAGACTCTTCCTATTCTTTATTTGACTCACTCTGTATTACTCTAAACTTAATGTTTGTGAGCGGCTACTAGTAACTTTGCTGTCAACTAATCTGGAGGGCTGAACTCACTTCTGAACTTGAAGCCGGGGGAGAAGTAATGACACTCAAGCAGAGGGACGAGTGAAACGACGTGAAGAGCAAGCTGATACCTTGGCTTGGCAAAAGCATATTTATCCTCTGTGAGTGTGAGATCCGGGTTCGTCGATTCGGGGACGTTTGAGACTCAACAGCTGAATCTAACTCTGCAGGGGGAGACTGATCATTTATTTCTTTGGTGTGTGTAAGAGTTCATAGTAGGATCTATCGAGTTCTTTGCCAACTGCATTAGCTGTCAGTTCGGTAGATAGATATGGCAAAGAACTTCTTCGTTCTAATGAGAACTCTTCTTTTGTTGGACCTTTGTATTCATTCCGATGATGGGCATGCAGTGCTGGTGATTGCTTATACTTTCGCTGCCAAAAATCTAGTAAATTCAAGGATTCCTGTGGAGCACCTGGGACTGAGGAGCGAACTTGACTATGAGTCCATGCGCCGTTGGACGGGAAGGGGAGCGGAGAAGAATGAATCCCCACCAAGAGAAGTTAGACAATGATGCAGTAGAACAGCTTACCTATTCCTACTTTCCCAACTGCCTATTCCACCTTTCCCCTCCCTCAACATTTGCGTGAGAGCCTAGGAGTAGAGGCAATGCCTGCGAACTAGAACGAAGTAGAGTTCATGGGCTCAAGTGAGCGTGTCTGACCTACCAACCGAATGCAGAAAGGAATGAATGCCAGCCCCTCCCCTAAGTAACTAGTAGACAGTTCAAGTCATGGTGAAGAAAGCATCCCGGATTCGAAGTTGAATAGAAGACCCCTCTCGTGTGAACTACTTCAGAAACTCTTCTCCATACCTTATGGGAAAGGGCAACCACTCAGCAAGAGTCGAATTGACAACTGGAAGTGGTTCTATTCCGGATATGTTCCCGCCAAGATAGAGAGAGATCACTTTCGGTCGGGAGGGGGGGGCCCTCAGTCCCTCCTTTTCCGCATCAATAGTTGGGGCTCAGAGTGCAGGCGAAGCAGACTCCCTCTTTCTTACTAGTTCAAGTTAGACAGAGACTTCCTGGTCTTAGTGAGCTAATGAATTATCTGCGAGAGGTCAGAGACCCATTCTAGAGAAAAATCATCTATAGGTTGGGAAGGGAATAAGCGTCGAGGGTTACCAAGGCGGAATTGCTGATCTCTCTAGTCTCTCCCCTGACCTCGGAATCCCTGAAAGTAGAAAGGAGGAAGTGCTTGCGAACTAAAGGAAGAACAGAGCCCGCGCCTATGATTTACTAGATTTTTGGCTGTCTTGAGCGAGTGAGCTCTGTGTGGCACGTCTGAATGCTACCTTCTCTTTTTCTTTACTTGTTTGTGATTCTACTAGCTCCGGCAAGAGCAGAGTAGGAGGATTGAACCCTTAGGGCTGGAGTGCCATAATCTTGATCGTTGGCTAGAGTCGGAAGCCATCTTTGACTCCTGATCTTCGGGTGCTCAAATCATTGCCTACCTTTGGAGTCTGAGCTAGGGCATGAGCCTATTGATAAGTTGGAAGGGCCTGGCATAGATAAGACTCTCTCCTCTTTCGCCCAGAACTAGCTCATCAGTTAGGTCAATAGTGCAGGAAGTAGTCTGGCCCTCAAATATAAATTCCGCTAATTATCATGACCCGGCTCATAGTCTATCTCACTGGCCCGTTCGCTCCTCACTCGTCCTCTGCAGCTGAGATGGTGGATGGGGCTGATCCTAGTTCAGTTTCGCTGCGCACCTTTATAAAGAGTAATGTTTTCTAAAGGATAGGATGATCTTCCGTATGCCCTCTCCCTAAGTAGATCACTCCCTTATCCCTTTCAGTGGAGCAGCAGATTCAGTTGAGGATCAGAGTTAATGGAAGAAAATCGTGAATCTAATTCGACATTGACTACTTTATTGATACTCGACCGACCCCAATGCTCACTAGTGAACTTCAATGGCGCGTGCC